>NW_028270141.1:63583525-63884294 GCF_037043375.1 Chiloscyllium plagiosum
TTTTAAAATTTTGTCCAGTATGTCGGAATGTTCAAGTTTTCTTGGTGTTCGATAATAAATGATTTTCTGTCTATCTGATTGTGTTGTTTTCTTGTTTGAAAGGGGGTCCCTGGAATCTGAGAACAGCTTGTGGGGGGGCTGTGGCCAAAAAAAAGGGTTGAGAATCACTGTCCTAGCATATGAAGCAAACAATGCAAGTATTCAGATGAGGCAAGTGATTCGAGAGGCAAATGGAATATTGCTATTTTTGCAAGGTGAAAGGAATATAAAGGTAGGTAAATTCTACTAAATTGAGAATGGCCACAGTGAGACTATATCTGGAGTATTGTTTGCTTATTTGAAAAAAAGATACAATTGCAATAGCAGTTTCAAGATATTGGGATGAGGGATTATCTAATGAGGAAAGATTAGACACACTGAGTTTATAACTACTGGAGTTCCGAAAAATGAAAGTTGATCTTAGTGAAACATTAAAAGATCCCATGGGGCTTGATTGTATGGATACCAAGAGGATGTTATGTTGTTGATTTTGTTTGAATTAGGTATATTGTTGATTGATAAGAGAGTCAAGGTACGTTGAGATTGGTGGGGTTATGCAAACAGGAATGTGGTTTTGAGACTTCAACCAGGTCAGGCATGATCTTACTGAATGGCGGAGGGATGGGCCAAAGGGAGATCCTTATGATCTTAACATTTTGATGCCTATGGAAATCATAAGTGCACACAATATTCAAAGGTACATAGTGAAGCTTAGCCACTGGATATGTCTGGCTATGAAGAAGAAAATAGCAAATGCAATATAATAAATTATAAACCCATTTCATTACCTTTAAGTAATGTGAATGCTCATCTCTTGGGCCAATAGTGCAGGAGATGGATGACAATTATTTTCTTAATTTATAAATTTTCTGGCAAGATAAAATATTTTATGTGAGCATAACAATGCTTCATATCTGCTGTCTTGAATTGTTATTTTTAATAAGCTAAAACAGATAAAAACCATGAAAACCAGATATTAAACTCTTTACAACAGTACATTTAGCAAGCCAGTTTTTTCACTCATGGGTAAAAATAGTACACAGCAATGGAGGTTTCAAAGTGTGCAGTTTCTGTCTGGTACAATAACTCTCCATTGAATTGAAAGTGCCCTTTTGATAAGACAAGAGTGTCTGTTGCAACTCCTGATGCACAGAATATAGGTCAAAGAAGGTGATTGTGACTGTGTGTTTCAATTACCAAAGTTAGAATATGACATTTTCTGTGTTCTGTGGCAGACATTACTTCATATAAAATATTATTTTTCTTCTCTAAGTAGACTGTATAGGCTGAACCTTTCTGCTATTTGTCTAAAATTGGCATTGGGCAAGTGGCAGAGCTGGAGGAGAAAAGTTAAGCAGCATGACTTTCTGATGTATTTGAACAGTTGTGCATCTCTTGATTCATCCCTATTGAGGTTGTTGTTATTTCACCACTTTCTGCATGAATAGCAGGGAGCTCAGATCCTGTTGAAGAGAAACCATAGATCTGTGGTTGCTTAACAGAAATGACGTGCTAAGTTTTCCAAGCTGATTTCAATCATGTGATCACATTTTGTTTGTCACTAAAATAGGCATCTTTATTCAGAGTGTTTCACTTACAGAAGTGTCACTGATTAGTGAATTAGTTTATTGCACGATTAAGTGTTGGAACATGATATATTCATTCTCTGACAGTCCCACACAATGATTTCTCGGCTGAAATTTCACTATGTCCCTGAATGCAAGCACGATGTTTTTAATAATTGGACTCATTTTAGTTAACCTCCAAAGAGGAACAAATGAAGATAAACCCTATGATTAGTGGAGACAATGGACCAGTGGTATTATCACTAGACTATTAATCCAAAGGAGAAAGTGAGGATTGCAGATGCTGGAGATCAGAGTCGAGAGTGTGGTGCTGGAAAAGCGCAGCTGGTCAGGCAGCATCTGGTGAGCAGGAGAATCAACGTTTCATTCATAAGCCCTTCATCAGAAGCAGCCTGATGAAGGGCTTATGCTCGAAATGTCGATTCTCTTGCTCCTCAGATGCTGACTGACCAGCTGTGCTTTTCCAGCACCATACTCCTGACTATTAATCCAGAGGCCCAGGAAATATTGTGGGGCCCTGGTTTCGGATCCTGCAAAAGCAGATGGTGAAATTTGAATTTAATAAAAATCTGGAATTAATGATGACCATGAAATTGTCAATTGTCAGGAAAATCCCAAGTGATTCAGGTATGTCCTTTAGGGAAGGAAACTGCTGTCTTTGCCTATTCTGGCCTACATGTGGCTCCAGACTCACAGTAATGCGGTTGACTCTTTGCTGTTGTCTAGGCAATTAAAGATGGGTAATAAATGATAGCCTAACCAATGATGCCCACATCTTGTGAATGAACTAAAAGGAAAGGTCCATGGCTTACAGGTTACATGGCTTATAGAAATAACAGAGAAGCATGCTGTTGTTTAAAAAAATTCTTTAAATAATTGGTATTCCTAAAACATAGGTGCAGAAGTAGGCCATTTAACCCACCAAATTCACTCTGCCACTTAATGAGATCATGGCTAATCTGATAACCCTCCACTGCACTTTTCTGCAACACCATAAAATCTTGGAACAGAAATACGCCATTTGGTGCTGTACCTAAGTTAATTTGTCTTGAATCAAATGTCCCAGTTAAAGTATGTAACTAACTTTAGCATCCAGCTTCATTTAAATACAAACTGTGAACTGCTGATAGTAGATGTGTGTCACAATGAGGTTATAGATCTTTTAGTCTCCAAAGTCAAGCTGGTTTTCAGGAAGACACAGGACAGGGGTAAAGACGAGAGGGCTACGGCTAGACCAGCAGGAGCTTGCAAGTATTTTTGTGAAGAATGGTGTTCCCCCTCTGTACTATGTTAACAAATTACAGATAATGCATTGGCAATGAATTAGCACCAGAAATAAATCTTTATTGGGTCAACAGAAAACAAAACTGATTTGGAATGGGTTACTGTGGTGGGACTTGGTTCCTGATCTGCAACCTTTGGGCTTTCACACAAAGTTTCAGTGGAGGCTTTAGCGTGGAAGGTAGATGTGGTGGGAGTGGAAGAGAATCATTTGCAAATATGCATCTGTAATATAATTGCATCTTTATATAAACATGGTAAAGGGTAGCAGCAATATATTGATGTAACAATATTGATGTATATTGCCTTGGCAATGGGAAACACAGGTTCAGATCCTCCACTGACATCTGCTGTAATATTGCAAATTGGTACTGGGTGCAAAGAAACAACATCAGGAGAGTTAATATTGAGATTCTGTTACACATTTGACAGCAACTGGCAGAAAACCGCACTGAAAGGGCTGCAAGTATATTGATTATTCACAACATTGTTTGTAGGTTGTGGGTAGGAAGAATGAAATTGTGGCTACTATGAGGAGGAGGTACAGTAGTGAGTTAATAAATTGTCCCTTCACCTCCACAAGCCAGAATGATCCAGTGGTTGATTTGTATTTGCTGCCCTTTATGTATACACATGGATGATCATAACCTATTTCTCAATAAGCATAGGACCAATGCAAAAAACAGAAGATGTGAATGCGAGTTAGTATAAGATGCTAACTAAACATTATAGCTAAGCAATACTCTAATTTAACACATATCTTTAGTCATAAGATAAGAGCTCATAGTGTTGGAGGAAGTATATTGACATGGATAGAGAATTGGCCAATAGGCAGGAACAGCAAATGGGGATAAAGAATTATTTTCCAGGTTAGCAAAGGAAGTTGTAAGATCTCATAGTTTTCAATGCGAATCTGAGCCCGGTGGTACATTCAGGCAACTTTTACTGCAATACACACAGCAGTTACAGCTTCAGAGCTTCATAGCAAAATGGCATGCAGAAGGTTTCTAAGTAGCTTATTTTATGCAACTCATAGTGCACCCCTGTCCACCATATACTATTGGTCAGCAAAGCTGAGTTATTCAACTGTGATTGGATGTTTGGTACAGCATTTAATGTCAGCAATTTCAATGTATTCCCTTTCACCATCTTTAACATTTGTAAACCAGTCATATAATTAATTAATTACATATATTTCCAATCATACCACTAAACGGCTAGAGATAGACAGGCCCTGGACCTTGATTGTTTCATGATGTTTCCCACACTCTCTTATCTCCCTTTTGGGGGCTTTTCACAATGGACCCTGCATTCAAGTAATTTCCTTCCCAAGCATTTGCCACCTGCACCATGTTAACTGCCAATTAATTGGATACTTGCCTATCACTTAAAGACCTTTTAAATCCTTTATTAATCTCAATTCATGAAGTAAAAAGGAGTATTGATTTGTACTAAACTTTATAATATCTGTTCCACCAAAGTTATGTGGTTACACCTCATGTTAGAATTCTTTAGCTAACAAATGCTGAATAGATTCTTATCTTTATCCTTGGGTGTCTTACAGTATATTCATTTACTTCACATTCCAAAGTCTATAGTTTCTGTGCCTATAAGGGCTGTTTTTACTGTCTGGTTTGCTCTCATAATCTTATTTGAATCTTTTCCTCTCATGCTTTCAAGATTTTTTTGTATATAGGCAGATCTATAACTACTTCGGAATCTATATCTATAATTGTTTGAGTGATCTCAACTAAAATCTACAATTTGTATTGTAACAGATTGATAAAGTATTTCAAGAGAGATCACTAATTAAATGTAGTGTGAAATGTTCTTATATATGTCTTGTACATAAACAACTGCAGCTCCATATTCTATCTCAGTTCTATTACATTGATTCTACAGAGCTGGGATTGTTTTACTTGTGAAGGTTACATGAAGCAAATATTTTCTCAAGCTGTCTAACTATTGTCAGCCGTGTTCTGCTGCATTAGCCACGGGCACCCATCAGTCATGATGTGCTGCCCTGTCGTAGTTAGCCCTAACAGAAGTGAATGTGCTGTAGCCAAATTTTCAAAAATGCAAAAATAGATGGAAAGACTGGTTTCGAGAAGGATACAAACAGTTCACAGAGAGATATTGATAGGTTAAGTAAGAGGGCAAAGTGTTAGCAAATAGAGTATAATGTGAGAAACTGTGACTTCCTTCTTTTTGGAAGGGTGAACAAAATAACAGTGTTATTTATATGGAGGAAAAATTGCAGAAAGCTGCAGCACAAAGAGACTTGAGGATTGTTGTGCTTTAAATACAGAAAGCGAGCACACATGTGTAGCAGCTAATCAGTAAAGTTAATGGAATGTTGCCCCTGAATTCAAGGGGATTGGAGTATAAGAGTAGGGAAGCCTTACTGCAACTGTACGAAGGGCTGGTGAGATCACATCTGAGTACAGTGAGTAACTTTGACCCTTTATTTAAAGAAATATATTATTTCATTTGGAGGCAGTTCAGAGTATGTTCATCAGGATGATCCCTGGTGTGGAGGGATTGGACATAAGAACAAGGCTAAACTGGTTAGTACTCCACTCACTAGAGTTTAGCAGAATGGGAGGTGATCTCATTGAAACATATTAAAGACTTGACAGGAAAAATGTTTCTCCCTCATGGGAGAGTCTGGGAGCAGAGAGCATAGTCTCAGAATAAAGTGATACCAATTTAAATCTGAGACAAGGAAGAATTTCTCCTGAGGGTTGAGAGTCTTTGAAACTCCTTCCCACAGAACGCTATGGGGACAGAGTCCTTTGTGTCTATTTAAGGCAGAGGTAAATAGATTTGTGATTAGTCGGGAAATCAAGGGTTACAGGGAAAGGGCAGGAATGTGGGATTTAGAAATGTCAGGTGAGCTCTGACTGTTGAATGGTCGAATAGGTGTGATGGGCTGAACAGCCTAATCCTGTTTTTATTTCTTATGGTTTTATTGTCTTCAGATCTATATATTCTCTGATTCATGCTCCGATTTTAAATGTGTATCACTTGTCCTGGCAGTTTCATGAGTCCCCGGAATACAGAGGGTAGTGATAGATGGAAAATATTTAGCCTGGAGCTCGGTGACAGGTAGTGTTCCGTAGGGATCTGTTCTGGGACCTCTGCTCTTTGTGACTTTTATAAATGACTTGGATGAAGAAGTGCAAAGGTGGGTTAGTAAGTTTGCTGATGACACAAAGGTTGATGGAGTTGTGGATAGTGTGGAGGGCTGTTGTAGGTTGCAATGTGACATTGACAGGATGTAGAGCTGGGCTGACAAGTGGGAGATGGAAAGTGTGAAGTGATTCACTTTGAAAGGTTGAATTTGAATGCAGAATACAGGGGTAAATGCAGGATTGTTGGCAGTGTAGAGAAACAGAGGAATCTTGGGATCCATGACCACAGATCCCTCAAATCTGCCACCCAGGTTGATAGAGATGTTAAGAAGGTGTATGGTGTGTTGGCTTTCATTAACAGGGGGATTGAGTTTAAGAGCCATGAAGCTACGCTGGAACTCTATAGAGTCCTGGTTTGACCACACTTGGAATATTGCAGTTAGTTCTGGTCACCTCATTATAGGAAAGGTGTGGAAGCTTTAGACAAGGTGCAGAGGAGATTTATCAGGATGCTGTCTGGACTGGAGGGCAAGTCTAATGAAGAAAGGTTGAGAGACCTAGGGCTTTTCTCAAGGAGTAAAGAAGAATGAGAAGTGACTTGATAGAGGTGTACCAGATGTTGAGAGGCACAGATTGGATAGAGTTGATAGAGTGGATAGCCAGACACTTTTTCTCATGGCAGAAATGTCTATCATGAGGAGGCATAATTTTAAGGTAATTGGAGGAAGATTTAGGGGAGATTTCAGAGGTAGATTCTTCACACAGACTGGTGGGTGCATGGAATGTACTGGCAACAGTGGTCGTAGAGTCAGAGATGTTAGGGACATTTAAGCGATTCTTGGATAGTTTGTAAAATGAAGGATCTGTAGGTTAGTCTGATCTTAGAATAGGATAAAAGGCAGGCACAACATCGAGGGCTGAAGTGTCTGTACTGTGCTGTACTATGTTCTAATGCACGTTCTTTCTCAGTGCTGAAAATACAACTGTAAAAAAAAACTGAATGGATAGCTTTGCTTTGTATAACAGCTAAATAACACCAGTATAAATATGTGGTCTGCTTTTGTAAAGTGGTTCTTTGCATTTTGAGCTGAAGTGCCTTCTGCATTCTTAGAATACAGGAAATGTAGACTTTAGAGTAAAATATGCAATCATTAGCTGTCAATGACTGTCATACTACAAAAAACATGATAATTAACAAGAAGATTGTCTGGATCACTGGATGAAATAGGTCACAACTGGAGGGTTGACACATTAGAGTTAATTGTAGTAGGCAATGCTAGATTGGAAATGGTTGAGTAACCTATTTCTGTCAAAGGAAAATCCACATTATGACTACCAAAGGCACCAACATTACAGCCTGTTGACAGCTCCAAAAACAATTTTTATTGAATCCTGCATATTATATGTATCAGCTATAGAGCTGAAAAAGTGTTTTATTTATTCAAAGCTTTGTTCAATAATACCAGCTTTAATCACATTTCGAGCATCAGTCTTTGTCAGATCTGACAATGAAAGGAAAAAAGGAAGAATTTTTTTTTTTCCGTAGCTGGATGATTTGCTTTCTCCTTTGTGCTTATATAAAGATCATGGCACAATGGGCTTGATTTACCTTTCAGGATTAGGAAATGGACATCAGCATACAGGATGTGATGAACACAGCAAATCCATCTTACCACTCTTCTTTTTTGTGTCCTCCCTGGCTTCCAAGGCACTCACTTAGGCCCATAAAATCCCAGTTTATCAATCAACATGAACCTCCAACCTAATGCTGTTAGTTTTGCTGTAAGAATCATGCAACATGTTGTTGACTGAGATATAACAATATGAGGTAAAAACAATGACTGCAGATGCTGGAAACCAGATTTTGGATCAGTGGTGCTGGAAGAGCACAGCAGTTCAGGCAGCATCCAACGAGCAGCGAAATCGACATTTCGGGTAAAAGCCCTTCATCAGGAATAATCTGAGCCAATTTGATTGGTTGATTGCTTGTTGACACCTCTGCTACTTTACTCAAATACATCCCCTGCTTTGGTATTGGAGAATAAAGGGCTAACGCTGGAGCATGTATGTGGGATGCTATTGTCAATGATTATACAATGCATTAATGATGATGCAAAGACTTTGAAAAGAAAAGCAACAGCCAAGATCTTGTAGGCGAAAGTGAGGACTGCAGATGCTGGAGTTTAGAGTCAGGTGGTGCTGGAAAAGCACAGTCAGTCAGGCAGCATCCGAGGAGCAGGAGCATCGATGTTTTGGGCAAAAGCCCTTCATCAGGAAGAAAGCCCAGATCTTGTGCTGGGCCAATACATAGTTATTAGTTGTGACTAAATAACTATTTTGAGAAGTAAATCCCTTGCAAAGAGTATGTACCATACATATCCAAACAACTCCACCGAACAGGTGCACAGTGGCTCAGTGGTTAGCACTGCTGCCTCACTGCACCAGGTTCCTGGGTTCGATTCCAGTCTCGGGCGACTGTTTGTGTGGAGTTTGCACATTCTCCCTGTGTCTCCGTGGGTTTCCTCTGGGTGCTCCAGTTTCGTCCCACAATCTAAAGATGCGCAGGTCAGGTGAATTGGCCATGCTAAATTGCCCCATAGTGTTAGGGTAGGAGAATGGGTCTGGGTCTTCAGAGGATCGGTGTGGACTTGCTGGGCCGAAGGGCCTGTTTCCATACTGTTGGGAATCTAATCTAAAAAAACAGAGCTGCTAGATTTAAACTACCATCTATTAAAGGGAAAGTCTTGACCCTGAGATTGCTCACGAAAATCTAGTTAGTTTAGAGCCTGCATAAAATTTAGTACAAACTGAAAAATGAAAATCAATATGTGAATGAACTTGAAAATTATTAACTATGATTGATTTCATTTCAGTAATGTATATTTATAAGTTAATTTTAAAACTGACAGTGATAGATTTTTGTCAACTAAAGCCAAAACAGATCACATTGAAAGGCAGAACAAGGTTGTGGGACAAAGTGGCTTACTCCTGTTTCAACTTTTCTGTTTACAACTTGGGTTGAATCTTATTTTGGAAGGATTCTCTTCAAAAGAGCTAGTGGGCATTCTCACCACATTTCATCGAACATCAGACATGCCTCTTTAACTACCTACCCTGACCCTATGGTGTCTGATTCTAGCCACATTCCACCATTCTCTGTACGCAGAACAGTTCATCACTGACACAATGTTCTGGAGTGGGCTTGCACCCCTGGCGCTGGCTCCACTGTTAAAACTTGTTGTGCACCTAAAAAGTGCTCTCAGTCCTGAGTTACTTTGCATGATTCCTGACATTTGCCATGGACATGGAAGTGAAGGGAAAATTGGCACCCTGCTTGGTGCTCAGGGTTTTGGGGATATCCTCCTGGATGGGATGCAGCCAATGATCACCCTCTTCCTCCCTGGATCAGCAGTAGAGACCATAATACCAGACCATGGCATCCTAGTCCAAAGGTGCTAGCTTTGTTAAACTGGTCTCAGCCATCTAAAGGAATGCCAAGCAATGTAGGAAGACGTTCAGTACCCTTCTCCATTCCTGCAATGTACTTGCCACCATTGTCTCATGAATACCTCACCCTCGCTCTGTTACTGAACACACCTTCCACCAAGGCTCATGTTCTACCTCCTTATGTTTTACTTGTAACATCTTCCCTCACTCACTTTGAACCAACTCCCTTCACCTCTATCCCTGCATGTCTTTGTACTGTGTCATCACTTACTTGGGTCAACTCTGCACTAAAAGTCACAGCTACATCACCTACTTTCATCTCCCTTAATATATGCCTTTTTCCATTCCAGGGAGAAAATAGCCCACAACAGAACAAAGCATCATGATTGGTGGTGTGCTGTCCATCATTCAGCCACTCATCCCTTATGTGGACAGGATCCTGCCTCTGACTACCTTAAGTGGCTAACTGACCACTTCTAAGCTGTCAGACAGATATCACAGGCTACCTTGACTTAGAGTACTAGGACTCACTTGACAGAGGACTGCTGACCACGATATCAAACGTCCTGGTTTTGTGTCTGTGCTAAATAGCCTGTTATCTCTGACTGAGTAGCAAGGTTCAAAAAGATATGGCAATGCAAGGATGCTTTGAGTATACAGGTAAGCTCAAACTTAATGAGTGCTAGATGGATAGTCAAACAGCCAGAGCTGAAACCTAGTCTAGTCATGAACTGAGTGCAGTGTACTTGCTAGAGCATTGCAATAATAGTTGATGTTGTGGCCCAAGGGGCAACATTGAAGTGGACAGGCTGGTCCATATTGGATGCCAGTTTCAGTGCACCAGTGCTTATGACAAGTATCTGTGCATATGTTAATACATGCAAGTCCAACAGAGCAAGTAACAAAGTGAAGCCACCAATATTCACTCTGACTTCCATGTCAAGAATTTTCACCTCTTTAGTTTGCTTGTGCATGGATGGTAGGATGGAAAGCTGCATATGAATAAGGCAAGATCAGTAACTCACCAGTACCTAACAAGAGGCTCACCTTGACATTGTGTTGAATTGGAACAGTTGCAGTGGTTTTTCTATCTGCGAAGATTAAGTTCTGTACAGTAATATTTGTAGCTTTCAGTACACATAAGAGGAGCACATTGCAAATCCCAGCTGACAATCCTAAATTGCGTAATTCTCTACACACTCAGGATTATTTACCAAACACTGCCTTTGTTGAATCACTTCCAGCATTGACACTGTCTTGTGAGTTTCACAAGCATGGATTGGTTGAATATGGTCAGCTCTAGATTAGAGTGGTGCTGGAAAAGCACAGCAGTTCAGGCAGCATCTGAGGAGCAGGAAAATCACCGTTTCGGGCAAAAGCCCTTCATCAGGGCTTTTGATGAAGGGCTTTTGCCCGAAATGTCGATTTTCCTGCTCCTCGGATGCTGCCTAAACTGCTGTGCTTTTCCAGCACCACTCTAATCTAGAATCTGGTTTCCAGCATCTGCAGTCCTTGTTTTTACCTGAATATGGTCAGCATCTTGCTTATTGCAAAGTCCTCAAAGGATATGCCATTTCATGTGTTCCACCAACCTTCAGGATGTACAACCTCTGTGTCAAGTATCACACAGGTTCTGAAGTTCAAGTATCAGATTACTCATATGAATGATAGCCAGAACATCTTCTGGTTTGCTGGATGCATGTTGTTAGCATTGCTACTGCATAGTTGTAGCATGAAACAACTAGCTTTATCTATTGTTCCAAATTTTGAGATATCTTCCAAGGTATATCTGAGATAAACTGGATATTTTTCAGGACCAATATTCTGTGTGGTTAAACAATTGTACAGTGGGTTCAGCAAAGGGAGAAAATGCTTGGGGCTGGATGTATAAAAGCCAGTTGTCCTGAAGCAGTTACTGTCTGACAGAATAGAGGGAGTGAAGATTTCAGTTAGGGATAGGGTAGCAATCAAGTGTGTTGCTAGTTGTAGATGTTCTACAATTTTGAGTGTTGCTGGACCTTTGCCACCCAAGCAGGAGGACAATCTATCATAGTGCAAACCTACGCATTGTAGAGTTGGAGAGTCAAGAAGTAAATTACTCACCACAGAATTCACAGCCTCTGAGCTGCTGTTGTTGCCACAGCATTTAAATGAATGTTTTTGGGAGATTCAAGGATACTGATGCACTAAATGTAAACAAAGGCGGTTTCCTTTTAAAGATGGCATTATCTGACAATTTTGTGATGAGGCTGATATTTGACACTGGTCAGCTCAAACATAAATGTTGTCCAAATCCTGTTGTTTGGACACTGTCTGTTACATTGACAGATTTCAAACAGAATTGAGCACGTTATTATTAGCAAGCATCCTAATGTCTGACTTTATGATGAACGAGAAGTTATTGATGAAACAACTGGAAATCGTTGGGCTTTTGGCACTAACAGGAGGGACTGCTGCATTCATGCTCAGGAACTGAAATGGTTAGCCTCTAAAAGCCACTTTCTTCTGAATGACTCATCAGTGGAGAGTTTTCTTTCTGATTCCTGTGGACTTTATTTTTTGACATTGACCGTTGCATGGCATTTGACTGTTGCACTGCATTTGACTGGATCTTCCTCACCTCTGGGAGTCAGATCTTTGCACATGTTTGAACCGTAGCTATAAAGACATATGGAGCTCAGTGTGCCTTGCATATTCCAAACTGTATATAGGTGAAAATTAAATTGCTTGATAGCACTGTCAATGAGTTCTTACATCACCTTGCTGAGGATTTGAGACTGTTCTAACTGGATTGAATTTTCCTTGGTTTTTGCTGGAAAATATTTCACCGCTGGGGAGATGCCAGTCTTTTCCTGTAAAAGAACAGATTGGTGAGTGGCACAGATAGTTCTGGAGCATCAGTTATTGATACTGCAGCTGAATGTTATCAGGCCCATTGTCCTTACTGTGTTCAGTGCGCTCAACCATTTTCTTTCTTGATAACAGACTTAGAGTGAAGTCTGGCATTTAAGATGGAGGTCAGTTTGGATTATCTGCTTGGCATTTCTGGCTTAGCATTGTTGCAAGAGCTTTGTTGCAAGCCACCACCATAGTTGTCTTCCACTGTTAGTCTAAATGTCAGAAGTAGGGGAGGAATCCCAATTGCCAGTATATTATCCTGGCTAATTATGTATGTAATATCAAGAGAAAATTTAAAATGTGGTGTTGGAAAGATATATGAATAATCACCACAAGCTGGTTATCTGTGGTGTACAAGTTGTAAATGTTTGAATCCTCATGAGACAAAAAAAAACAATCTTTTCTATGATGGCCATGTATTAATTATTCAACTATCCAACTCTGACTATATTTGAGTCTATAAGCATCAAATGGTATATCAGTTGTAGGCAGATGGTGGTGTAGTGGCCATCTCACTGGTGCGATGATGTTCTGGTGATAATCACAGAATATTGGAGAACTTTAGCAGGTCTGGCAGCACCTATGGAGAGAGAAACAATATACACAGCCTGGTATGACACTTCTTCGGAATGATTTGGAGACCTGGTTTATATCCGAGCATAGCAGATGGTGAAATTTGAATTTGATAAAAGTCTGGAATGAGAAGCTAGATTAATGGCAACCATGTAACCACAGTCATTCATAGTAAACACCCATCTGGTTTACTGAGGTTCATTAAGAAATCTGCATCCTTGAACATGACCTACATGTGACTCCAGACATGATTGACACTGACTCTAACGGACCTTGGGTAATAAGCGACACCAACATCTCATGAACAAGTTAAAAAAAAAGACTGAAGAGTTAAAAACAAGGTATTCCCTTGTGTAGTTTGTAACTATAAATGTGAATAACATTTTCCCTCATGATTCATTGTGCTACTGTTGGCAGAGTGCGCAGAATGTTAATATAAGATTCAGTATAACTTAATCCATTGGCAGTTACAGAGAAAATACATTGGGTGGCAAGGGCAAAATCTCATGTCTCCAAGGACAGAGCAGCACAAGGTTTGATGCTGCTTCACCTCTCTGCATAAAACATTTATCTCCTTGTGGAACCTTTTGCCTTAATTTAGGATGTCAGAAATAATAAGATATTTATCACCTCGGTAACTAGATTTATGCAAAGTTCAAACATATGCACATAGTGCTACTTCCTTGGAGGGAAGATTGTTAAAGATGTATCAACAGCAAAGAAAAACAAGTGAAAATAGCGAATTCAAAATTCCAGAATTTCCTTTTACAGAATTTCCTTTTCTAGAACCATTTCTGAATATGTCTAATTTAGAAAAAAAGTATATATTTTGGCCAAGATATTCACAGGGAGGCAGGGTGCAGGAAGCACAAGGAATATCCAGGCTGATGGAAGTTTAGCCAATCAGCATGACAAAGAGTCCTTAGCAGATTGTTGCACCTCTTGAATCTGGCAGCCGGCCACATCAACAGACAAAGCAACAGACGAGAAAGAATGATTGTGGCAGAAGAACACAGTCAGGGTTCAGTGGAAACTGCCCCTGTCACTGGAAAGAAATATCCACTCTGGGCTATACTCAGGGAGCCTGGGGAAAGGTTTAATGGAAGGCTAGAGATTGGAAAGGCTGGAGACTAGGAAGGCAGAGAGAACATTACCTGTTTCTCCTGGCTTGCAATGAGTGCAGAAGGCATTATGAACTTTAGGGTAACATGAACTGTCTCTGACCAGAGTCTGGCTTTCTGTCAATTGTTGTTAAATCTTTATTGCAGAGTCAATTATGTCAATGTACTATGAATTTGGTATGTTAATTAGGCGCCAACATCTCTGTTGTGGGAGTTTAATCTGTGGGCTGGTTAAAATATTTCTCGGGCTGGTGTTCCTGATTCTGATACTTAAATGTCTTGGCCCCAGCTGATTCTCCCACCTGTCAGACCTGAGAGTTTTGACTCCTGGTCAGAATCAGGTTCTGATATTTACACACTGAACATAGTGCTGCTATTGTTAGGTTAAGTACAAACTGCCTCATTGATGTTCTGCTGTGCTTACTGTTTGTTCAATCATAGATTGATGGTATTTGACAATCTAGTCTTGCTGCCACACATACTGCTCCATGAAAATTTACAACTTCCTCATTGGTACCCCAGTGCAATCTGTTTCCCAGCAATTGCCAGCAACAGATTCACAAGATATTTACTCATGGAAAGTTTTCTGTGACTGTACCTTATTGATCTGATGCCTAATATTAAAATAAAAGGTCACAGCTTGCCAATCCCAGAGAGATTTATATCTGTCACTGCTTTGAAATTAAAATGTGTGACAGCAAAAATTCAATTTCCTGCAGTCTCTTCCCTGTTATAGTTGTAGGTCAAAATAAATAAGTTGCTGAGCTGAATTTTCCACCAGGTTAATGCTGAACATTTATAGCTACTGACATATCTGTCCTTCACTACTGAATGCAAGCAAAAAGTGATTTATTTTCATTTTCCCTTGCCAATTTCAATATTAATTGTTCTTTCTTCCCCTGATTTTTTTCCTGAATTCATTTACTTCTCTTTTATCGGGGGAATTGGTGTATCAACCTCTGCTGACTGCAGTGCATTGTTCAGTAGCCATGACTCATTTCTCAACAACGAGAGCAAGCAGGGTATTCACATTGCAAAGAGAATCAGACACAGATCCAATCCTGAGCTCACCCAATAGCTTCAAATGTACCTGTATCAAGTCCACTGGCCACTCTCTAATACAAACCAGACCAAATTCAATACAGGAAGAAGGCAAGTGGGTATCCATGCTCCACAAAAGTAATTGTCATCATCTTCTCTCTGCTACCTCACACTCACTCTATCTCTGCTGCTGTGGCCACCTTCCACCATGGTTCGCAGCACCTTCTTTCAAATACTCTCATCCACACTCCCCACACTACTGACCCTACATCACTGTGCTCCCTCCTCATTCACTCAGAACACTTTACTGCCTTTCTCCTACTTTCAGCAGCACAAGATAGTTGTGCCAGCCACTTTTGTCTCAATCAGTCCCTGCCTTTGTCTCATTCCCCAGGACAAAATGGCCCACAGTAGGGCAGAGGGAACCAAGACTGGTAGTGAATGCCTGATATTCATCTTTCCATACCCGATATGGATAGAATCCTTACCGTAGCAGGAGAGGATAGAGAGTGTTCATGTAGTGGTGCGCCATGGCCCAGTAACCAATTCAACTTCTTGGTCAAGTGCAGCACTATTTTCCCAAAGTGAATATATTCTTAACATCCTCAGACTTCAACTATTTCATAACTAGTTCCCTGTTCTTGTATCTTGCCAGCATCAGCAGCATCTTTGTGGTCTCTGCACTGAAAAGACCATCCCCTTAGTTCATCATCTCCTCCTTCACTCAGAGGAAAAAGACAAAGTCTTTACAGGATGCCTCAGCAAGCCATTCTTCTGCACACTCCATCAACTCTGATATTTCATATTGATATCTTGATGGCTAATGTAGTTTGACTGGAATGGAGAGCACATCAGCAAATCAATGACTCCAAACCCTTTGCAAATGGCTGAGGAAGAAACATCCTGGTTGCTGGCATTCAGAGGACTGTTGGAGACCAGCACGTACTCAGCCCAGGGCAAGAGAATGCCCCATAGTGTTGGCAATTAATTACATTTTTCAAGTACGCATGCACACAGGAGCAGCAGGCAGTATTGTTGGAGGCACTCAGGAAACTGTATTAAAATTTGGAGGAGTTCACCAACGCCATCTTTACTATACTGCTTCCAGCATGTGTGTACCTGCCTGTCTCCATGGGCGGTTTTCTGGCTGCAATGGAGAGTCAGATCTAACTCGATGTGTACTGTAAATGCTCACAGCCGTCCACTTCATCGCTGTACTGTTGGTGTTCACCACAAAACGCCAATTGACAGTGGGACAAGAGACTCCAGGTACCTCCCACAAACAGACAGTATGGTGCCAATAGGCATCCAGCTGCAGGAGCAAGCACAGTCAGAGCTTCAGGAATTCTTCTATCAAGATGCTCTGGTGATGCCTGGGTCCTCCACCTCAATCCATAACCCTTTGAGAGAGAAACGTGAGCCTACATCTGGCAGGACATATTCAGCATATCTGGGCCTCTTACCTGTAAACAGTCCCAGCATTGCACCCATCTACCCCACAAACTTCAAAGCCTGCAGACTAACTCCAACTCAGCTGCAGATTCCAGGACTGAACCTAGACATAGTGGGAGGAGAAGGAAAATAAAATCTTCTGAGGGTGTATAGATGGCATGTGGAGAGTTAAATTCTGAGCACATCACATTTGCAAATACATGTGCAGTTTTCAACATCAGCTATTTGAGTGTCATTGTTGCTGCAACTGTAAGAATGAAGGGAGAGAGACTGACTTAACTTAATGCTAAAGTGTTCTAATCCTGCCTGAAAGATAGCTATCCTCTCTATAGCGTTCATACTAGCACAATACTTTGTCAGATTGAATGTGGAGCATCAAATGTTGCAGCTTCTGTCAAGTTGTAACCTCAACTTTTATTAAACAACAGCAAATGCATAAAAAGATCAAGTTGGTAAACTGCATAATCCATTGAGCGAATAAAGTGCATAATCTCACATTTATCCATATTTTACTGCATCTGCCATGCATTTGCCCACCCACTCAGACTGTCCAAATCTCACAGACTGTCCAAATCACACTGCAACATCTCTGTATCCTCCTGACAGCTCACCCTTCCACCTAGCTTTGTGTCATCTGCAAATTTGTGTGAATAGGTCAATATTTTTTGTGAATAGCAATACATGGATAAATTATGGAAGCTAGAAACTTTAAACAAACACACAAAATGCTGGAACATTTATGAAGACAGAAACAGAGTTCATGTTTCAAGTCCGGTATGACTTTTTGTCAGGAGAAAGTGTGTTTCCTCCTGGTGCTCCAGTTTCTTCCCACAACCCAAAGATGTGCAGGTTAGGTGAATTGGCCATGAGAAATTGCCCATAGTGTTCAGGGATGTGTAGATTAGGTGCATTACTTGGGGGTAAATGTAAAGTAATAGGGTAGGGGAATGTGACTGGGTGGGTTACTCTTCGGAGGGTCGGTGTAGATTTGTGAGTTAAAAATGGCCTGTTTCCACACTCTGAAAAAAAGAGTCATAGAGAGAATTTCTGTGCATGTTGTCCTGTTTGTTTAGAACTGACATTTTTCTTCATTGATTGCGAGTATAGAATTTGATAGCATATTTCTAATCATTGCAATTGTTTAGCATTTTTTCAAACAAATTAGTAGTTAACAATAGCCAATTGCCATCCTATTTTTGTGATTTCACTTAATGTTAAATATCTACCAGTATATTTTAAATACTGTAATGCTGTTACTTTTAATTCCTGTGATCTGTTTTAATATTACAGTGTAGAACTTTTGTGCATTCCTTTATAGATGCAACACTTTCACATTTACTTTAGGTTTTCCATCTTCAAAATCACACAGAAACAACTTGCGTTGTCATAACAACTTCACTTCTAGTTGCCTTGAACGAAATATAATGAGAAGCAATGCAGAAGCTTGGATCTAGGTCAGAACAAGACTAGATAAATACAGATGTTAGCCTTCCCCAGTTCACAAAAGGGAATAATATAGTGGAGTCAAATTTATAATTTCTCTCTATATGTACTGGCCCAAAATAATATTTTGCTATGTAACTTCAATATATTCATCTCCTAACTTGAATAGATGAATATTCCTGAAGGATTAAATTACGGTAAATACTGGCAAATAACAATTACTTAACATTTTCTCATTTGAATATGAGACATTCCCAAAATAATGATGTATATTTTAAAGAGCCAATATTGTTCCTGATCATCCTAATATAATTGTTTAAAAAAATTATGTTTCTTTAGATATCCTTGAGATATAATTTTTAATACACTTTTTAAATAAATATCATTATTTGTTTTGTTTAATTTTATCTTCTTTGTATGTCTCCCAGTCACCAAGATCTGTGCTGGATTTTGTATATTTTCCTAATGTGGTCCTTTATCTCTTTAGTTGTGCATGGCTCTTTTTTGGCAAACAAACCTATCTGTATAATGTTAATTTCTTTTTGAGCACCCTCTTATGTCTAATGTCATTTTATCTATTAACAAATCTGGCTAATTACTACAGCCAGCCTTTGTCTCCAGTAGTTGCTTCCACATTTAATCCAAGACTTAACATCATGGAGGAGAAAGCCAGTTACTGTGTCTCTAGAAATAATTTGCCCTACCAAATCGGTCTTGACTATTATATAAATATGCATATGTATAAAGGATGACATATGGTGCAGTGGTAGCATCCTCACCTCTGAGCCAAAACCTCCAGGTTTGAGTCCCACACTCCCATAGCTTGTTAGCTATGGAAGCTGTGTTTATAATGTGGCTAAACAGATTACCTATCTATCTCTAAATCCTTTCAGTCGCCCTGATGACAAGTGGTAGGGGCAGAATAGTTTTCTGGTCAGCCATCTTGCAGAAGCAATGGAAAGTCTCTGCAGTACTTTATCATCAAGCTTGGACCAATCCTGACCCTCAGAAGGTCAAAGCCTGACCCTCAGAAATGAGGAAAATGTCAGCCAGTATACATCAGTGTTTATTTGTAACAGATTTCTAAGTCAACCTAGAAGTGACATTCCATAACAATGCTACCAACTCCTCGACCTTTTTATAATAAAACATTATTGCAAAGCACAAGACGGAACGCTAGGGCGGCACGGTGGCACAGTGGTTAGCACTGCTGCCTCACAGCGCCAGAGACCCAGGTTCAATTCCCGACTCAGGCGACTGACTGTGTGGAGTTTGCACATTCTCCCTGTGTCTGTGTGGGTTTCCTCCGGGTGCTCCGGTTTCCTCCCACAGTCACAAAGATGTGCATATCAGGTGAATTGGCCATGCTAAATTGCCCGTAGTGTTAGGTAAAGGGGTAAATGTACGGGAATGGGTGGGTTGCGCTTCAGCGGGTCGGTGTGGACTTGTTGGGCCAAAGGGCCTGTTTCCACACTGTAAGTAATCTAATCTAATCTAATCTAACAAGACACGTAATTTACAATGATGTATGCTGTCCAGGAAGATCTTTAGCTTAAACCTTTCATGTTGGAATTCTGCAGTTCACCATTTATATGGAGACTCACCATTTTATACTTCTCATGGGAATGCAACTGTCAGAATGTTTGATCAATTTCATCCTTTCTTGTTTCATGCCATCTAGTGAATTGCAGGTTAAGAATGGATTTAAAGTGATTTAAATTTTGCAGAGTTGAAAGAATCCAGGTTAGATAAAGATTATGGGCCTCTGGAAACTGATTCTCTCCTACAGGTATAGTGCACTTTCTATCTGTGAGGATAGGGATACAGACTAGAGAAAACTCAGCCAGAATGCAGACCTCAAAACTTAGGACCAGGAATGGTGATGGCAAATGGAAGGTTTGTGTGGTAGTTGTAAGAAATTTACTAGTTGGCAGGAATACATAACTTTTTTTTTGTAAACTGAATCCAGAGCTCCACATATTATCTTGCCAATTGTTGCCAGGATAAGGGTCACATGAAAATTTATTGGACAGGGAGGAGGAGAATTGAATTACTGAATAGTCATGAAGTGAAAGTTCCCTAAGTGTGTCAGTGGATCAGACATTTCTCTCTCACTAACTGATGATGAGTTTAACTTGAAGGTCGCCACAAGTTGGGTGAGGGGTGAGGTTGAGAAGGCAGGGCCTTTGTGGTGACTTTGGCTAGCGCAGGAATTGAACATGTTCTTGATGTCACTTTTCATTACACCCCATCCAGCCCTTCCCTCGCCCAGTTTGAAAGCAAGATAGTGGTGTAACATTCAGAAATAGTGCTTTAGTACTGCTAGTAAAAGGAAAACTAAAAGATACAAAATAATCAAATCAATAGAGGAAAAGAAGAAATGGTTGACTAAATCATTAGACCCCAATAAGTGTCCTTTACATATGGCATATAAAGAACACGTTGAGCAAATTGCATGTACAGATTCAATTTGGAGGTTATGACATGATAATCATTGCTAAAATGTGACTGTAAGACAGTCAAAACTGAAAGGTGAAGGGATCAGTTACTGGTTCTACAGGAAGGACTGGGAAAGATTGTAAAGTGGGATTAAAGGTGAAATCACGTCATTAATGATAGGGTAAAATAAGCAAGTAGTGGAAACCAATCAGTACAAATGATGAATAGAAGATGAATTATCTGTAGCGGTGGTACGGAAGGAGAAATACAAGAGTTATGAAAATACCAGATTTAGGTAAGGATGACTCCATATAGCAAGTCAGAGATTTTCCATAGAAAACTTGCTAAATTTGTTACGGGATAAAATGTCAAAAGATCAGAGGAAGGTACTTAAAATATTAATTCAATGCAAAATGAATTTATCTTGTACCCCTAAGAATTAAGAGCATAAAATGCCAAAAAAGGGAATAATACAAAGTAAAGTGTCAATAGTAAATTACATTACTTTCCTTTTTATAATATTGCTGCCTATTCTACTCTCTTTTTTTCGATCAACTCAGTGTTTGCCCGCTTTGGTTTCTACAAATCTTTAAATCATCAGTCTTACTACTCTTATTTGCAACAGAATAAATTTATCTTAATCTAATAGTAGTTTTAACTTCCCTCGTTAATTTTGGATTGATCTTTCCTGCTCAGTTTTATTTATTTAAAAAAATTGAATAATTCTTTTTGTTTCCCACTGTTTATTTGTCGCTTTAGCTTTTAGTATATTTATCCAGTCGACCTTAGTCAGTAATTGACTTTGTCTGTGAATAAGATTGTTACTTGGAGTCATGCAAGGTCAGGCTTCTTTTTATTATTCATGGTGAGCAGTCACTGTTTTGTGCATCCAGTGGATAGCTCACCTACTAAATGGGTCAAGGGTAATTTATTGTTTTTTGCTTTTAAGAGATAAGCTACAGCTTTTAAAAACAGTTGGAATTTTTACATGGAAAACATTACAACTGATCTTTTTCAAACAATAAAAATATGACAGTGCCTAAACCCAAAAATATGTTAGTTAATGTTAATATTAATGCAAATAAGCAATGCTGAAAAATTCAGTGACCTCACCAATGTTGCTATTTTATGATATCTTCATGTTTGTATTTCTTCATATCTCTTATTTGTTGCTCAGCCTTCCACCACCTTGATTATGACATTACAGATTCTTACCACCCCTACTCGCCATCTATGACAATCCCATTAGGGATCATTCACATATAAAGACAAATTTGAACATCATTAATTAACTTTAGAAAAACACAACAAAATCTAATCTTTTAAACAAACAATAAACTTTATTGAATATATTTTAAAAATTCAAGTAAACCAATACAACTAACTTGATGCTCTATTGTTGGATTTTCAAGTTAGAGATGAATAGCAAGTGCTGAAAAATTCCCAGTTCAATGTGGCCATCTAAGGAGAAAGTACTTGGAGTAGCCAGGGACCATTTATATGGAGTTGGGCATATCTGGATGCAGATTGGAGAAAGCCATAGGAGTTCCTGAGTGCGCAGGTAGGCTGGTTAAATTACCTGCCTGGGTTTTCTGTGACTTCTTCTTTGACTTTGTCTTAATAGACATGCTTGACTGAGAGTTCAGACTTCCATTAGTTTGTTGAGCAGATGCAGATGACGAAAGATTGCTTGATTGACATTATTTTTTCTGAGATTTATTTTGCCGTTGCTCAAACTTCATTGAAACAAGACAAAGAGATGTCAAGTGTTTGAAATTTATTCCAGTAATACCTATTAATTGTATTTTAAAAAGCTGCATTAGCAGCTGTTTATTTTAGTTATTGCAAGTTAAACTGGCACTTTTGTAAAGCTTTCCCTTACACACCATGATCTGTGCAGAGTGTATGCTGAATGAATTGGCATAGAATTGCTATGAGTTGGCATGAAGGACATGGGGTCTTTGGGAATGAAGGGACCGGCATGGGCTTCCATAGAGTGTATGAGGAACCATTGAGGTTGTGTCCAGGAGGATGGATTAGGATAGAAGATATAAAGGTTGATGGGAAGGTGGATAAGGACATGTGTTGACAGATAGACATAGGTAAGGCCTTTGAAGTCATATTTTGAAAGGTTCCAGAATCTCAGGCTCACAAGTTCGCTGAGTGGCCTCAGAGCAAGATTTCTTGAGAAGTCGGTCTGACTACAAAAAAAGTTATGATAGTCTAGAGGGAGCTGCTTAGCCCTGCATTTCAATCAACTATTCCAGGAGTGCAGGGTGCAGGTTTGCTGCCTTCTCCCATTGAAGCAAAAGTTGGATCACTAAAGAATTGAGTAGAATTCCAAAATCATGTCTAATTTGCTATTTTAATAAGTCATTGGACAATCTGATTTGCAGGCTTTCCAAGTAAACTCTTTAAGCTGACTGCTCTCTGCCATCAGACGATCTGCTTTTCACCAGAAGAGTTACTATATTCTTCTTCTAGTTTTAAGCTAAGGAACTTTTCTGTTTCTTTGCCGATTTCATCTCCAGGGAAGCTGCAAAGTATAAAATATCAAGTCTGCAACTGCTTTCTGGGAGAAATATCATAAGACCATAAGACCATAAGACATAGGAGTGGAAGTAAAGCCATTCGGCCCATCGAGTCCACTCCGCCATTCAATCATGGCTGATGGGCATTTCAACTCCACTTACCCGCATTCTCCCCGTAGCCCTTAATTCCTTGTGACATCAAGAATTTATCAATCTCTGCCTTGAAGACATTAAGTGTCCCGGCCTCCACTGCACTCCGCGGCAATGAATTCCACAGGCCCACTACTCTCTGGCTGAAGAAATGTCTCTGCATTTCTGTTCTGAATTTACACCCTCTAATTCTAAGGCTGTGTCCACAGGTCCTAGTCTCCTCACCTAACGGAAACAATTTCCTAGCGTCCACTCTTTCCAAGCCATGTATTATCTTGTAAGTTTCTATTAGATCTCCCCTTAATCTTCTAAACTCCAATGAATACAATCCCAGGATCCTCAGCCGTTCCTCGTATGTTAGACCTACCATTCCAGGGATCATCTGTGTGAATCTCCGCTGGACACGCTCCAGTACCAGTATGTCCTTCCTGAGGTGTGGGGAACAAAACTGGACACAGTACTCCAAATGGGGCCTAACCAGAGCTTTATAAAGTCTCAGTAGCACAACGGTGCTTTTGTCCAAATAAATTAACTAAAATAATACTCTAACTTCCACGGTACACTGCTATGACAGTGTGGCATGCTTTGGAATATTCCAATCAAACATGTAAATAAATTATCTTTTATCTTCATTATCCTTTGGTTTTGTGACCAACATGACTAATCTACATCTCTACTGTATGTAATTCAGTGGGCGGCACGGTGGCACAGTGGTTAGCACTGCTGCCTCACAGCGTCAGAGACCCGGGTTCAGTTCCCGCCTCAGGCAACTCTCTGTGTGGAGTTTGCACATTCTCCCCGTGTCTGCGTGGGTTTCCTCCGGTTGCTCCGGTTTCCTCCCACAGTCCAAAAATGTGCAGGTTAGGTGAATTGGCCAAGTTAAATTGCCTGTAGTGTTAGGTGAAGGGGTAAATGTGGGGGAATGGGTCTAGGTGGGTTGCGCTTCAGCGGGTCGGTGTGGACTTGTTGGGCCGAAAGGCCTGTTTCCACACTGTAAGTAGTCTAATTACCATTCTTCCCGTCTTTGTTGGTTCTGCTAAGAGGTCCAAAGAGGATCATCCATTATTTAAGTGTTTTCATTTTCAGCTTTAACCTTTAAACATATGTTTGTTTTTAACCAAGGCCTTTTAAAGTGCACAAAGACGCAGAACTAAGTTCTGCCACCCTGAGCTAGAAGTATTTGACAACATGTGTTATATGTAAAGCTGTTTTGGGTGATGTGAGGTGGAACTTCGGAACAAAATGTCATTAATTTTATCACAATTACATCTCTAAATTTACTTGCACAACATGGCTTATGGTGTGTGCATCAAAATGAGGTTCATTATATCAAAGGTCCATGTCCTTCCTTTTCGGTGTCCTGCATGTCAACTGTAGTGAAGGTAATGCTGAAATGTCATTTCTGTGTTAATAAAGAACTATTTTGTTTGTGACATTACAAAGGTTCATTGGAACAGTGGCCAATGAAACAAGTCACAGCAGGGGTGATCATCACTGTGGCTGCTCCATCTGCAAAAACATTGATGAGTAACAAATGCACCAGCAGACTCAGATCCAATAGCAACCTCCAGCAAACAGTTTCCATATGAGGAGGTTGCAGTTGAAGGTCCCCTCAGGGTGCAAGGGCACTGGATGCCATTTCATCCAACCGAGCAAGGTGCTATGCTGCTGCATACTGAGTATGTCCCAGAATATCATCGCAGAACTAGAGAGAGGCATGCTTGCCTTCACTGCTTAGATCCTGAGTATTGGAGTTGGGACATCATTTGCGGTTATCCAGGATGTTGGTGAAGTCTCTTCTGGAGTACTGTGTGCAGTTCTGGCCACCTTGATATAGGAAGGAAGTTATTAAATTGGAGAGGAGAAAAGATTTGCCAGGAGTAGAGGGTTTGAATTATTAGGAGAGGCTGGATTGGCTGGGACTATTTTCAATGGAATTCAGGAGGTTGAGGGATGTCCTTTTCGAGATTTATAAAGTCTTGAGGGGCTTGGATAAAGTGAATAGCAGGGGTCTTTTCCCGAGAGTGAGAGTGTTCAAAACTAGGGAGCATATTTTTAGGTGAGAGGAGGAAGATTTTAAAAGGATATGAGGGGCAACTGTTTTACACAGTGCGGTTCCTGTGTGGAATGAACTGCCAGAGGAAATGTTGGATACAGATACAGTTACAAAATTTAAAAGACATTTGGATGAGAACATGAAAAGGAAAGGTTCTTTTTTAGTTCATTCACCGGTGTGGGCATCTCTTGCTAGGCCAACATTTATTGCACATCCTTAATTACCCAAATGACAGTTAAGATTCAACACATTGCGGTCGGTCTGGAGTAACATGTAAGCTGACTAGGTAAGGATGGTAGGTTTCCTCCCTAAAGGACATTAGTGAATCAGATGGGTTGTTTTTCCTGACAACCACCAATGGAATCATGGTCATCATTAGACCCTTGATTTCAAATATTAATTGAATCCAAATTCCATCATCTTCTGTGCTGGATATGAACCCAAATCCCCAGAACATTACCTGGATCACTATATTAACAGCCCAGCAATAATAGGCAATTGCCTCCCCTGAAAGTTTGGGGGGATATGGGCCAAAAGTGGGTAAGTGAGATAGTTTAGTTTGGGAACATGGTCGGTGTGGACTAGTTGAACTGAAGGGTCTGTTTCCATGCTGTATGATTCTACGACATGTGTATCACCCAGGTCATTCTATCCAGGTGGCCATTAAGGTAACAACTGAGTTAATTTTTCATGCAAGTGGCTGCTTCCAAAAAAAATCAACTGAAGACCTATGTGGGATCTTTTCATCCTCAACCCACAAATGTGCCAAGGCTATTATTGGCTCAACACTTCAACTCCCCCTCCTTCTCCACCAAGAACATGCAGGTCCTTGGACTCCTCCATCGCCAGACCATAGCAACACGATGGTTGGAGGAAAAGCGCCTCATCTTCCGTGTAGGAATCCTCCAATCACAAGGGATGAACTCAGATTTCTCCAGTTTCCTCATTTCCCCTCCCCCCACCTTGTCTCAGTCAAATCCCTCAAACTCAGCACCGCCTTCCTAACCTGCAATCTTCTTCCTGACCTCTCAGCCCCCACCCCACTCCGGCCTATCACCCTCACCTTGACCTCCTTCCACCTATCGCATTTCCAACGCCCCTCCCCCAAGTCCCTCCTCCCTACCTTTTATCTTAGCCTGCAGGGCACACTCGCCTCCTTCCTAAAGAAGGGCTTATGCCCTTAACGTCGATTCTCCTGTTCCTTGGATGCTGCCTGACCTGCTGAGCTTTTCCAGCAACACATTTTCAGCTCTGATCTCCAGCATCTGCAGTCCTCACTTTCTCCTCAACTCATACAAACTACATCAATTCATGTTGTTTCTCTGTGAAGAGGTCTATGCTTCAGCCTGGGCAGTGGGTTTCTGTGGTTTCTGTAGATATATGGCTAGAGACTATATACATATTATATTGTGAGTGCCATATCATAACACAAACTTCATTAATACAAAAGGGTTCCATTTTATCAATGCAGAGTTCACCTGTGATAATCGGTACCAATCTTAGAAGTCTGAGCCAAATATCCTAGTAGCTGCTAAGGTGCCTACTTCCTTGAGAACTGTCAGGTTTCTACTTCGTTTCATAGGCTGTACGCCTTACAAAAAAGATTACTGGGAGCGGTGGGTTGCCCTCTGCGACCAAGAGCAATGACTTCATTATGCAAACCCCTGTCTAATGCTGAGCACATATACAATGCAGCCCATTCTTCTGCCAGAGCCAGCATGGAACAGTGTACATGAAGATGAAGTTCAGGTAATTGGAGCAGTCTGGGGGAAGACTTTGCAGTGTCGTGGAGACAATGCTGTGCTCTGTACAGCTGGAGCAGTCAAAGAGGAGCTATGATGGTGCCTGGGAGAGCAGCAGTTTTCTTAAGAGAAAGATGTGGATGGATATTGAGCAGGAGTAGCATTGCCTTCACTATGATAGAGTGTTGCGGTGTTGTGGGCACCAAGCCAGAAAGAACTGATTTTACATCTACTTTCAATAGATCTGAATTGTTTGAAGTGATCATTCATTGACTATACGTTTATTTTTGCTTGAAAGGCAAATATCTCCTGTCTATTCCCATCGTGCAGCTTGTTTTGCTTTGTTTGTACTTTGTTTTTCCTGTCGTTCAATTAAAGTTAACATTTCCAAACTGTTGAAGGCTTTCTAACATGATTTTCTCACTTTGAGCAATGACAAGATGCTGTGTTATGCCGAGCATCTCAGAATGAGTAGCACTCACTTAGACAGGGTTCTAAGATGGTATGGCACGAAGGATGGGTAGCCTGTGTGGTTTCATTATTGTAGATGCAATTGCAATGACAGTCAATCAGGCAAATGCCGATGTAAAATAGCAATGCATTTACAAATGTGAATTTCTATTTCCAATGAAATATTATCCATTCCACACATATGCTTTCAGGAGCTGATCATTTCTCTCCCACTGTGTGTGCTGTAAAGGACTTTTTGTGGCCTGCAGCATTTGAACTAACGCACAGTGGCAGAAATCCTAGATTGTCCCAGCAATGATGAGCTGCAGCTACTTCCTATTCCAAGTATTGTCTGCTATATAACTATGATAACCATGTTTGATAGCTTGATAAGTTACAAGGTATAAACTTTCACTGGACCAGCAACATGGAAGAGAGAGTCTCAGAACCAGGAGACATTTTGTTGAATGCTTCATTGCCTGTAAACTATTAAATGCTTTTCAAATTCAGAAAGGGTGATAAGTTCTTACATGCTTATACAAGCAAGGTTTGCTATCTGAAGTATTCTTCATGTTAGGATTTTCATGAAGGTCAGCCAACTTGATTGTATTTCTGTTTTCTGAGAAGTATATATCAATGGCTTACTTTTACACAAATGTAAGTTTGCATTTCATTAGCTAGTTACTTATTTTTCAAGAATATCGCTTTCTACCTTTTCACCCTGTTAACCCATGAGTGATGCGCATACTGGCTATAAATGAAACTTTATAATGCTTTCAAGTTGCACTGAATGCAACCTTAGCTAATCACTAAAGAACACATGAATAAGACCTTAGGATGACTGCACTGTGATTATTTCCTGAACCATTCTGTCTCCTGCGCAGTGCATTTGTGTAAAACAAATTCAAGGACAGTGGTCGAACCAAAGATATGCCACATCATTCACAACATAAGACTATTGCATGGCAATACATAATACTAGCTACCACTAAACACTTCTTTCATGCGACATAATAACAGTGCCAAGACTGTTTACACATTTACTTCACAGACAATATAAGGATTTACACTATTCAGTTGGAATATAAATATTGGCAATACAAGCACAGATTCAAAACATCAAGCAACACCATGAGGTAAAGCCTTGAATTGATTACAGACTACTTCCAGATCAGGCTGCCACAGTGAATAATTTTCTAAGATGAATAACTTGAAGCCCCAACACAGTTAGGACCGTGGTGCACTGAGTGTTACACATTTTATGTTATACTCTTACACTTTTCTGCTTGTGTATTGGTTTAAATCATGAGGGAAGGTCTACTGGCTCAGACCATGAATTGTCTACTGATTTCGCTGAGTACTATTAAAAATTACATACATAGATCAGAAAATAACAGAAGAAATAGGAACAGGAGTATATTAATCAGCCTCTCAAGCCTGCTCTGCCAATAAACAAGATTATAACTAATCTATGCCAGGCCTCAAATCTTCTTTCATGCCATCTCAGCATAGTCATCAATACCCTGATAGATTTTTGAAAATCTATTGACATTCTCTTTAAATGCTTCCAAAGATCTAGTTTCCACAGCTCTCAGGGGGAGGGAATTCCACACATCCATGACCCCTGGGAGAAGAAATTCCTTCACATGCCAGTTTTAAATTACTGTCCCCTTATTCTGTAAGTATGTCCCTTTGTTCAAGATTCCCTCACTAGTGGAAACATTTTTTTCAACATCTACCTTGTCAAGCTCCCTCAAAATCATGTGTATTTTAATTAGATCATTCTTCTAAACTCTAATGAACAATGGCCTAACCTGTTTAGCCATTCTGTAAATCAAAACCTTCATCCCAGGACTCAACCTGGTAATAAATGATAAAAAGCAAAGGAGGCCAACAACAAAGATTTGGGAAAGAAAAGTTTGAAAAATTGAGAACGTAAATTAAACT
The DNA here is from genome assembly GCF_037043375.1 of Chiloscyllium plagiosum. Taxonomy (NCBI): domain Eukaryota; kingdom Metazoa; phylum Chordata; class Chondrichthyes; order Orectolobiformes; family Hemiscylliidae; genus Chiloscyllium; species Chiloscyllium plagiosum. The sequence continues at coordinate 63,612,856 of NW_028270141.1, forward strand.
TCCAAACGCACATTGGTGTGACAATGTGTCAGGAGGTGGCTGGCAGGGGGAGTCTTTTTTTTATTCTCCTCAAAAGTGGAATGTTTTTAGTGTGGATTGTTGATATCAGGTTTAGTTTAGTTGGCATTCTTGCTTCAGAGTTAAAAGGTTGTGGATTCAAGTGCCACATCAGAATTAGTGCACTAAATTCAAACATGACACCCCATTGTCATACTGAGGAACTGTGTAATAATGAGTGCCCTAAATTCTAGGCTGACACCCCACTGTAACACTGCAGAAGTGCTATACTGTCAGACGTGATGATTTTTAGATGCCACATTAAGCCAAGGCCTCATGTACACTATTAGGTAGATCCACAACACTATTTCAAAGGAGAGTTATCCCTGGTGTCCTGGCCAATATTTATCCTTAATTATGTTGTTATTATTACTTTGTTTGTGGGAGCTTGTGATGATCTAATTAACCATCTAATTTCTTACATTATGAAACTGACCACATTTCAAAAGTAGATAATTGTCTCTAAAGCACTTGGGAGGCCTCTTGAGGTTATGAAAAGCCTTATAAATGCAAATCTTCCTTTTAACAAATCTTCCTTGCTTTGTCTAATGTTCCCATCCCATTTCAGAACTTTTTAAACTGCATTTCACCCAATGGTTTGATGTGTCATGGATATAATTATATTGGAGAGTCAGGCATATTTTAATGCAATATTGTGCAAAATTTGTATTGACCTGTTTTTCTCGAAGTTTGTCTCATAAAGAAATCACAATTAGTTACATTTTGAAACATAATCAAATAGCCTTCTTAGAGATGTCTGCAGCCTTATTTAGCTCAGGGTCTGTGTAATTTATTTTTCTTCCTGGACAATTCTACTAGTGTCAACCAAATACAGTTCACGTCCAGAAAAAGTGTCAATTTTAAGTAGAAGTTTGGGACAATTAATCAAAGTCAGGGGCCACCAGCTGAAACTAATTTTATCAAATCATTAATGTTACAGCAGAGAAGAAAATAGAACTGGGTATTCCTGGAGTATAAGATTGAATGCCATGACTGAATGTCAGGAAACAAATCTCCTCAGTTCTTCACAGGAAATTGTCTATATCTACATCATCAGGATTGTCTACATTGATATGGTTAATTAGAAATGTCCACCAGTGTGTGTTATCCTGTGCTAAAAACTGACTAACAAAATAATTTTGCAAAGATGTTGGTCAAAAGCAAATCAGTTCTATTGCAGAACATTACTCTGGATGTTTAAACATTATTTCTTTCTAAATACTGTATGCAAAATTTTGCATCCCAAGTGTTTAACACCAGCATTAGCTGAGCTAAGAAGTTCAGTAAGTGAAGGAACAAGTCTCATCTATAATGAATTAGCTAATTTCAGTCAGTGGTGCAACAGGAGTGCTTAATGTTGTCAGTTCCCCTAAGGCAAACTCAGTCAGTATTCCAGCTCCTGATTATTATCAAATGCATCTGGAACACACCCAAACTGAAAACTCTCAAAACTTTCACCATTCAGCTATGATTTCCTTCAGTTAATGGTTTGGATGCAATCTTGTATCCAAGCTACAAACATTAATCTATTTTCTATTGCTGACCAATCCATTGTGCAGTTCCAGCTTTGCTAAGTTTATTTCCATTTATCACTGCTCAGATTTCTATGCTTTACAAATGAGTATTCTGCACAATATTATTTTTCTAGTCTAGAAATTCAGCTTATGAGACAGTTTCTTTTGTTTGTGATAATAAATTAATTTATGTAAAGTGAAACCACTTTTCACTTTTTCTGTTATTATGAAATGGAAAAATATAGTTTTGAAAATCAAAAGAAGTTGACAGAGATTTTACCTCCATCAAATAACCTCCCATAACTATAAGCACTTATTATGGTCTTCTCAAGGGGAGTATTTCCTGTATATAGGCTGTTTTGAATGTAACCACAGATCCATGTTTATGGTGTGAAATCATCAGAAATAATTTTTCAATGAATCTTTTACAGTCAAATACTAAATTCATCCATCAAGTATGTGGCCACGTAGGCAGAAAGGTTCAAATTTTGATTCACTGTTTGCAACTAGTGAGGATGGAGGGGTGCATGATGATCCTGCATGGTCTATATTTTGGTATGGAAAATCAGCAAACATCACAACTTTCAATCACAATCCAGTCTAATTGGATGTGTACATTTTTGGATGTTGGTTGTGAACAAGATCAAGTAAAGCTGGGAAACCCACACAATTAAATAATCGACTGACTGTCATTGTTGAGGATTTATGTGAATAGCGACTCTTACAAAGGGTATTGCAGACAAAACGTCAGGAACAGTGCCTAAGCTTGGGAGAAAACTGCCTTGAATGGATAAGAGGTCGAAAATGATGTAATTTCTTTCTCATAGGTTGATTCATAACTAATAATATTAAAAGTAATCCTGTATTAACAGCAAGGTGAAATTCTTAGCTAAGAGCTCTAAGGAGTCCAAAATTCCAGAGCAACAAGTTGAATTAATTATTGAATTATCTAGGCACCTAATGAGTGTGAATTGACAAGAGAGAATTCAGGGGAGAAGAAAGACGACCTGCTGGTACAAAAGGAAGCACATGTACTAGGAACTGATGAACTAAAGAATAGGCTCCATCAATTCACTGCCAGTGATTTGCATGAGCTGCATCAAATGTAAGTTTACAGAATTCAACAAGACTAAAATGCAAATGGACATATTATAAAACAGCAAAAAAAACTTTTATTTTCCAAGATATTATAATGATCATACTTTGGAAGTTTGTGAAAAGTTTAGATTACCCCTCATCTCAAATTACCCCTCAAGGTAAAATGAAAACAAGTTTGAGGGTAGGCCCAAAGTTGGAAGATCACATAGATCAATTCTAAATACTCATAACTTGGAGACCAGCTGCATGTTAGGTCTACTTACTTTAGAGAAATGCATTTTTAACTGAATGTGATTGTAGTTTAGAAATGAAAAATACAGAGAGGATCCATTCTAGTTAAATAAGTTATTGAAGGATAGTGTCATGATCATGGATCATAACCCTGGATCAACAATAGTATCACTGAACTTTTAATTCCAGCATGTTTTTGTTTTTTTAAAATGAGTGATAACAAAAAGATGATCATGGATATAAATTCACTGGCTGCCAAGAGGGGAGTTCTAGAACCTGTACAGTTAGGAAAAGATTAAGATTAACTGGGAGGAGATAATGAGAGGCTGACTTCCCAACATCCCTCTCACCAGGATACCATTTCCTACTGATATGCATGTCTTTTCTCTTTACAATGAAATTTAGAAAGCAGGGTCTAAAAGTGAACTTAAATTCTGGTCTCTGTGTGTTAGTAACTTAATGACTAGTACATGGACTTCGTAACCATGAAGGTCACAACTTTGAGAACAGCCATTAAACACTCCTGCAAAAGTAAAGAAAGGGAAAAAAATCTCTCTCACTCTGAATGTCACCAGTCAGTCACTGCCAAAAGAAGGCAGGATAAAACTACCATCATCAAAACTTTCAGTTTTATCCAGTATAATGGTTATAACATTTACTATCCTCTCCTCACCGAAACCACCTATCACTATCCCACATACCTTTCCCTCAGCGCCACCTCCCTCCCCCATTTATTTCTCAGCTCCCTTCCCCCTCCCCAGTCCTGATGAAGAGTCCAGCCCAAAGCGCCAATTCTCCAGATCCTCAGATGCTGCCTGACATGCTGTGCTTTTTCCAGTGTCACACTCTATCTACTCTCTTCACCAATGACACAGCAAGTGGCCTGTGCATTTCTAAAGCTTTTATCTTAAATTGGCTTTTTTAAAAGCATAAGTTCATTTAATTTGGAAGTAAAGTATCCACAAGAGAAGGTATACTTTTTTAATCAACCTTGTTGTGACCAATCAGGGGTTAAATCAAATAAAGAGGAGCCACTTCATCTAACCTCACCCAGGAGCTTGATGGTTTCGAGTATCCTGTCTGGAACTGCAACTATTTGTGGGAACCTTGCTTTGGATTGGTCACAATCATAAGGTCGATAATACCAGTGTGCATGTTTACATATGAGTGAATTTCCAAGCTTCTGCTAGTTATGGAGAGCACCATAAAAATTCAGCCCCATAATAAATAGGGTTATTATTAATAAAAGTGTTAATTCAGTGCTACAAAATGCTAAACTTTATTGACAGTCATCACCCTATACCCAAATAAACAATATTTCTGGATCCACTGTAGCCATTTTTAAAAAGTTAGAATTTTAAAAGTTCCTGAAAAGAAAGGATGTTTGTGCTGTAGAAAATAAATTGGCTAGTTAGCCATGGTTAGGTGTGATAGATTCAAATAGTTCTCTGGATCTTTGCTGAGATGAATTTTTCCTTGAATCATCCGCAAGTTAATTTCTTTTATTCTTTTTCTTTGTCTTCCAGGAAGTTACAGGGAATGTAGGCAGATTAATGGTTTTCTTAGTATACTAAATTTGAACAGATCAGATTTAAGTTACTTGATAATCTTGTCTGACCTTTGGCATATGTTGGAATATAGTTACCATTTGACAATCAATGCAAGAAATTGATGAATAAATCAAATTGACGCAAGTTGTATTTAGGAGAACATTCTCAAGAGGATAATATTTAAATGTTGCTGTTGAATGTTAAAAGCCATTTAATGATTCCATAGTGAAAATTCAGAGAAGTGTTTTGGTTTAGCAGGAACTGCAGAATTACTACATGGCTTGGTTCAAAACTAACATGGATTAATTACTGTGAAGTTATCAAAGTAGCTGCTGCAGGTTAATTCTGACCTACAGCCACTAAAAAACTAGAAATGACCATTGTGGATAAGGCTGTATTAGGGATATAATTAACAACTAGCACCTTTTTTCCTGAGATGGCTCAGTTAATAATCCTACAATTACCAGCAGAGACTTTAGAAACACAACAACACCCTTTAATCTAAAAATGGAATACCTGAAGATCCTAAGACAAAGTCAGACATGATGAAATATTGTTTTAATTATGTAAGAATTCTAGAACGAAACTATTAGAACTTTGAACATAGTTTTTTTTGATAAATTAATCACTGAAAAGTAGGATTTATGGCAGATCTTCATCATTAAGGGATAAACTTAAAGTATTACTGATGAGGGACGGAACAAACGTTCTCAGCAGCAGTGTTTCTAGAATAAAAAAGGTGGGTTTGTAGACATGGCCAACAAAACGTTTGAGGCATAACCAATTGTTTCCAACCAATTTTGGTTGCACAAGCTAGTTCAAATTGGAGCTTTTTTTGATGAAGTAATGCAGTTGAGAGAGAAGACTCATTTACATGTGGAGAGGTGACAGCCTAGTGGTATTATCGCTGGACTGTTAATTCAGAGATCCAGGTAATATTCTGGGGACCAAGTCATGGCAGACAACGGAACTTGAATTCAAAACAAAATCTGGAATTAAGATTCTAATGATGACTAGGAGACCATTGCCAATTGTTGGGAAAATGTCCCTTTTGGAAAGACTGCTATTCTCACCTGGTCTGACCTACATGTGACACCAGACCCATATCAATGTGGTTGACTCTTAACTGCCCTCCGGGCAATTAGGGATGGGCAATAAATGCTGCCTAGCCAGCAACATCCTTGGCCCATGAATGAATAAAAAAATGTTTTGAACTTGATTTTAATAGGGTGGCATGGTGGCTCAGTGGTTAGTACTGCTGCCCTACAGCACCAGGGACCCGGGTTCGATTCCTGCCTCGGGTGACTGACTGTGTGGAGTTTGCACATTCTTACCCGTGTCTGTGTGGGTTTTTTCTGGGTGCTCCAGTTTCCTTCCACAATCCAAAGATGTACAGGTTAGGTGAATTGGCCATGCTAAATTGCCCATAGTACTCGGTGCATTATTTAGGGGTAAATATAGGGTAGGGGAATGGGTCTGGGTGGATTACTCTTCAGAGGGTCAGTGTGGAGTTGTTGGGCCAAAGAGCCTGTTTCCATACTGTAGGAAATATAATCTAATATTGAATCATAAGTTAAAGATGCAGTTTTAGAAGTGGTTATCTAAAAAGTGTGAATTACTGTGTATAAATTATTTCCAGCTCTAAAAGGATACTTGGATGACCTGCATATTGATGCATATGAATGAAAACTCACAGGCAATGTATCATTGGGACTTCAAAGTTTAAAAGTGGCATTGAATTTTCTAAGGAAGTTCTTTCTTACTAATGATTCAATTATTCACTGTGTTGAAATCCATTAGTCATTAGCCTTGCTCACTGTAATTGTCACTAGAATTTGTTACCTAAGTATTTTGTTATTTTTTGACTGCAGATGACCCCACAGTCCAGGAAATGAACTTGCCATTGCAGACAGGAGAGATGATCATTATTGTGACTGTGCTGATCATGTGGGCAGGTAAGGGGCTCCTATTTCTGGCAGTTGCTTTTCTGCTAACTAAGTTAGTTATTCATGCAGAGTATGCCTTTGTTGATTTGTTTAAGCCAAAATTAATGATTGTCAACTCGAGTTGGCATTGCCCTTTCATTCGGAGTGATACGTTTGTTGATCTTTTGGTTTAGCAGTAATTTCAGAACTACTGTATGAATTGGTTCAAAAATAACATGGAAGAATTATTGTGAAGTGATCAAAGTCACTCCAGTCAGATAATTCTGACCTACAGCTACTTTACAAAAAGCTAATGGGTAACTAGAGAGTCCATTGTGGATAAGGACAGACTAGTAGTGATATAACAAACAATTAGCACCTTCTTTTTAAATAGCTTTTCTGATGATCCTACATTTACCAGCAGAGCCTTTAGAAATGCACAATGCCAAATCAATCCTTTCTTGCTTCCACTGCTCTCTTTGCTGTGGATAAACTCCATGGACTTTATACCTTCTCGAAATGTAATTCCTAATTATGCATCTGTTCTTTGATGTCCTAGTTTATTCTATATAATGTGTTGCTGGAAAAGCACAGCAGGTCAGGCAGCATCAAAGGAGCAGGAGAATTGAGGTTTCGGGCATAAGCCATTCTTCAGCCCGAAAGGTCGATTCTCCTGCTCCTTTGATGCTGCCTGACCTGCTGCGCTTTTCCATCAACACATTTTTCAGTTCTGATCTCCAGCATCCGCAGTCCTCACTTTCTCCTTATTCTATATAATGGCCGGCAGCACAAGTAAAAATCCTCAGTAGAACCATTAACTGGCAAAACCTTATTTTAATAATGAACGTAATAACTTGAAGAATGTGCACCCAACAATGTTCTAGCTCACCAGCATACTACCGTATCATGTAGTTTAGGTTGCATAGAATGAAATCATGATACTTCATTGTGAAGAGTGATGAGATTTGGATTCACCTAAGTAAGTTATTTTCACAAGTTCTTTAATGGCTTAATTAAGAATTTTCTTGATATTCTGATTAAATGCATGATGATTATCTGTTGTCAACAATAAGATCAACTAACTACAGTAAGAGAATGGCTACACCCATATTAACATAAGGAACAGGTTTGGAAAAAAGTCATAATTAAAAGTTCATCATTACTGATGAGAGCAATGAATGAGAAGACATACAATTCCTTTAGCTTGTGTCATAAAAAGAGGATTCTTTGCATTGAAGCTGAACAGGAGCAGTACTGGAGAGAATGTGTTCATTTGGAGAAATCCAGAGAGCTTGACAATGAGAGGACCTAATTTTCTTTTAATCTGCTGCAGTCATCCACCTAGCTGTTGATCAAATTGAATGCCATGTTAGTGGCCAGGAGCACATTTGAGCAACACGCTGCTGTATGGATGGATGGATTTCAGCAGTCAGTAGAGGCTGAAGACTCTGTGCTTTGGTTGATGTTAAGTAGGAAATAAAAATATTGAGGCCACCATTAAGAATGAAAGGAATGGGGACATCAAAGATGGAGGAGGTCAAAATTTCCTTGTGAGGAAAACTGCTAAGACATTTTCTTCCTGAGCTATGAGGAGCTGATCTCAAACAGTTACCAACAGCACAGCACCTCTTGCCTCAGATCTGTCTCTCCTTCATCACCAAAGCGTGGTTTTTAAATGTTAAGTAGGCCTTGCCTGCCTTTGCAGGAGCCTCATCAAAAGCCTGATTTGTAGTTGTCATTAGAAACAAGTTAAAGTCAAGCAATAGATTCTAAAGGAATTCATATGAGTGCACATTACAGGGAGAAGCCTGGTTCAAAAATCACTCCAAGCTTTTCTGAGAAATATTATAGGGATATTAAGTGGTTCAGTTCTTTTTCAGAATCCTTGCAGAGTGAAATATATATGTTGAGTTTTCATGACAATGAAAACGTGGTTGGGAATGGTTGTTTGAGATAAGGAAATGCAGAACTTTACTTGAAAACAGCAAATACTTGTGAATTGATTGTTTGATGTTTTCAGTTGTGCAGAAAAATGAAAAGGAAAACGTAAATGCACAGGAATATATTTCCACTTCTGACACTGTTTATAGTTATTACTGCCTGATACCTGCAGACAGATGTGTATTTTAAAGCAAAGCTCACAGTATTCAGTCATGTAAGTAAGGAAGAAAAATGTGTTTGCATAGGACTACTTTGTGTGGCAACTTGCAGACTGCATCAGTTCTCTGGGACAAACACCGCAAGGGGCTATACCTGCATGGTCCATGTGTCCCTCTTCACTGATATCAATGAGGAACACTTCAGAGACCTGTGGTAATACATGCCTTCAGGAAATCTACCTAAATCTGTGTCACACTACTTGAAACATTGCTACATGAATAAATACCGCTCCCTAAACAGTATTTGATGTTATCCTTAAAACATATACAATGGCAGAACTAGTTATGTCACTTTTTTAGTCTCCAGCATTGCTTTTAAGTTTTCATTACAAAAAATTTGGTTTAATCTGTCATCATGTAGATAATTTAACTTGTCCAATAAATGGGTCAGCATAATGCTGCCAAGGAAATGCAGGAGGGTATTTTTGTGTGGGTGGTGTAACTGGCCACTGGAGGCACAGCTGAACAGATGGACTGAACATGTGTTATTTTTAGGTTTAGGTTATTTGCATGTTTCAGAAACTGTTTCAGCAGAATCCTACTCCTTGCTTGGCCTGGCACCTAGGAGAAATAACATCCAGTGGGTTATTCACGTCTCCAGATAAGCTCAGATGAGATTTATATTTATTGATAGACTGTACCTGATGGTAAGACTACTGAGCTGTGCATTACAGGTTCCAATGTCCTACAATGGTACTAACACTTGGTTACTAAGGTCAGAGTCACTTCACAGTTTACTTTAAGGGGTCATCTGAACATATAATGTAGAACGTACAGCAAAGGAACAGGCCCTTCGGCCGACCATGTCTGTGCCAACTGGGTTGCCATTCTAAACTAATATGGCACTATTCTCTATCTGTTCATTTGTCTGTCTAAACGCCTGTTAAACTTTGCTGATGCATCTGTTTCCACCATCTACTCTAGCAGGTCAGACCAGGCACCTACTACCCTCGGTGTAAAAAAATTATTTCACAAATCTACCTTAATTATTTCCCCTCTCACCTTAAACCTATGCCATCTTATTTATGAAATTTCCAACATGGGAAAAAGGTTCTTGACTACCCATTCTATCTATGCATCTCATTATTTTGTGTACTTCTATCAGGTCATCCCTCTGCCTCTGATGCTCTAGTGAAAACAATCCAGGTTTGCCCAACCTCCCCTTATAGCTAATATTCAGGCAAATCTCTTTTGCATCTTTTCCAAAACCTCCACATCCTTCTTAGCATCCAGAACTGCACTCAATACACCAAATATGGCCTCACAAATGTCTTACACAGCTGCAACATAACTTGTTAACTATTAGACTCAATGCAAAGGCAAACATGCCGTAGCCTCCTTTACCACCTTTGCCACTTTCATGGAACTATGGACTTGCACACCAAGATTTTTCTGTAGATCAATGCTCAAAAGGGTCCTACCATTAATTGAATGCTTTCCTCTTGTATTTGACTTCCCAAAATGCATCATCTTACACTTGTCCAGGTTAAAGTGCATCTGCTGTTTTTTTGGTCAGCATTCCAACTGATCCATAGCTTTCTGTATCACTTGATAACCATCCTCGCTGTCCACAACTCCCCCAATTTTCACAAACAAAAACTAAAATTACTGAAAGGTCTGGCAGCATCCGCAGAGAGAAACTGGAGTTAATGTTTCAGGTTGAGTGACCCTTCCTCAGAATTACCTGAATTTTCATCAGGTCTACAAATGTATGAATCACCCCACCTACATTTTCATCCAAATTATTATGTACGTTTTATATAACAAACAATAGATGTCCCAGTACTGATTCTTGTGCAATGCCACTGGTCCAAGACCTCCAGTCAGAAAAGCGCTATCCCCTGTCTCCTCTGACCAAGCCAATTTTGTATCCAATTTGCCAACTTGCTGTGAATCCCATACTTAATCATCTGGACTAGTTTACCATGAGGGACTTTGTCAAATGTTTTAGTGAAGTCTACGTAGACAACATCCACTGCCCTACCCTATCTTTGTCACTTCCTCAAAAAACTCAATCAAGTACGTGGAACAAGACCTTCCCCACATAAACCCATGCTGACTATCCCTAATAGGTCCATTCTTTTCCAAATGTGAATAAGTCCTGTCCCTAAGAACCTTCTCGAGTAATTTCCCTACCACTGATGTGAGGCTCTATGACACAACACATTCACGTGGAATTCCTTTATTTGTTATTCTCCCAGGCTCACTACCATATTTAAAATTAGTAAGTTTCCTGTTGCTTTTAGTATAGTAATAGAGGAACTTTGCATCATTATCATTCAACAATATCTCTAGCCCATAAATTTGTAAAATAAATTATAAAAGTCCCTCTCCAATGGTGGAAAGAACTCTCACCTGTGTACTGTAAGCACTGTTTCATTTCATGGAACAATTCTTTGTTATTTAATAGTACAGTGCATTATTTCTATAGTTTCATTTCATCCCTAGATATAAATGTGCAGTACAAAAATTGAAATGTTTATACTGGTAATAGGTTTATGTAATAATTTTATAAATCAGAGACAAAGTAATTGACAAGAGTTGTTGGTTTTGGGGATTCTTTGACACAGGCTGTGGTGATTTGAATGGAATTCAGCAGGTTGAACTGTTAAATTCATCCTATTCCCATTTAATAATATGCTGTGCAGTGCTGTAAAGGGAAATGTGGGTATGTGTAGATTATGTCTCCGAGAGGCTTTACTGCAAACTAGTATTAAAAGATATGAACTGCTTCTCTACATCATCTCAGAGGGCCACATTTCAAAACTGTGAGCCCCTGCTGCAAAGAATGAATGTTAAAGTTATTCAAATAAAATACATGATACAAGGGAGTTTTGTAGCAGGGGTCAATGGCATACACAGATTGGGATGTTCAACCAGAAATAATGCTAGAACCATCTTATCCTAAAGAAGTAGACTTAATAATTTACAAGAATGTTATGGCTTTGGTCACATACTATTCTGTTCATAAAGTATGTCAGTGGCGTATTTTATTGCTCAATTTTTAGGAGGACGTCTCTTATGTAAAGCAATGTTTTTTATTATGTTACATTGTGCCTGAACCTCTAGAGTTGAATGGCCATTGTTGCAAATGCACCACAGCAAAGGATTACTTTTAAATCATAGGTGACCCTTTTGTTCATAAAGTCATAACCAGAATGATTTAATTTTTGGCTGAAGAAAAATTAATCAAAATATGAATATCATAATTAAATTCATATAAGTTCAGCTGGTTAGTAGCCTGGTTAAGTGGCCTTCGTTTGCCCTGAGCTGGGGAGCATTCAGAAGTTCAAATGAGGGAAAAGGATTGGCCTCTTAAAGCCATGCTCCTGTGCTTGATTCTAACCTGCCTGATCACCCCACAGGGAGCAACAATAAAAGTAGGCTGTCTTTGCAGTCATGGAGCCCCTCAGTGTAGGCATCAGCAGGCAGTCTTCAGAACCAGAAGCCTAATTGACCACCAGCTTCTAAGAACCAAGACATCAATATCAAGGCCAGTGACAGGTTGAGAAGCTCATCAGTCCACTCTTAAGAAGTTGATTGTTATGCAATATGACGAGCTTTCTCAGCAATGGAAACAGCGATTTAGTCAACACCGAATATGCCCATCCTCACATTTAGTCTTAATAAGGGAAAAGGTCAGCAAATCCTTTTTCACAATATGCATTCTTGTTTGATTTCTATTTTAGTTGTTCAGAGAGGAATATCATTCTTGGATTACTCCTTGTTCTGTTCATATTCTTTTTAGAAGAGGTTGCATGCAGGAACCAACAAGAGTGGGACGATATGGAATATTTCACAAAGGATAAGTGGAATCAGCACTGATGACTAAATGGCAGCAATTAAATTCAATGATAGTACTCATGTTTGTGATTTCTCCTATATTTGCAGACAAAAGGCTTATGAATGAGTGGTTATTTGTTTGTTTAATGCTAAATAAGCATTACCATCAAGTTAAGCTTTCAAATTTTTCTTTTGACCTATCCTTTGTATTGAAATCCATTTTGTTTAAAATGTGCTTCTCAAATTTTCAAATGACAACTCAAATCACACCAGCTGACAGGGTACAGGACATCAATGATATAGCACAATTAAACATGATTTTTTTTTCTGATAGTCTTGTAATCATCTCTTCAAGTAACTGTGCATATATTTTCATTCTTCGAGCTCTCAACAGAAAACCTTACTCTAAAGGCAGATTTCATCTGTTCTCACTTCATGACTTATTTAGCACATCTGCAAGATCAATCTGAACATAAGATTATCTAATAAAATGCTCCCCATTAGAGATGACTTAAGTTAATAGATCTAAAATTGAAATGGCTCTGATTTGATGATGTAAATGTACAATGAATCAATATCTTACACAATATTTTCTATTATTGGCGCTCACTGCTGTCTAATTGATTGATATCAGCTTATTAGCTATCAAACTCACACTGCATCTTTACACAATGCTGATTAAACAATTGTTTCCAGAAATGGCTGCAGGATAAGCTGTAATGTCTTGATCATTTGTGGTAAGAATACAGTTGTCTTCAAAGAACTAGTGATGGATTTGTCTCTGTTTCTTTGGAACACACAAAGTCAAAGACAGAAGCCAAATTCTCTACATTTTAACAATGTTCTTGTTGGTCAATCAACAGTGAATGCAGAAAATATTGGAGAAAATCATATTTCTCCAGATAATTCCAGGAAAATTCCAGATACACCACTTGTCATTGTACATATTTGAAAATTATTTGTCTGTTAACTTGGCAATAATTCAGACCTCAAAATATATGGAAAAGGCTGTTTACTGCTAGAAATGAGAAAAGTGATCCACTGCTGAAGTACAAATTATGTTTAGTACTGACCTCGCTGCTTTCATCTAATAACACTACAAAATACAGAAGCAGAACAAGACACTTCAACTCATCTAGTATGCTCTGTCATTCAGTGAGATCATGGCCAATCTAATGGGCAGTACGGTGACACAGTGATTAGCACTGCTGCTCACAGTGCCGGGGACCTGGATTCAATTCTAGCTTCAGGTGACTGTGTAGAGTTTCCGTTTCTGCATTGGTTTCCTCTGGATGCTCTGGTTACCTCTCACAGTCTAAAGATGTTCGTGTCAGGTCCATTGCCTGTGTTAAATTTCCCCATAGTGCCCAGTGGTGTGCAGGCTGGGTGGGTTGGCCATGGTAAATGCGGAGTATGGGCATTGGGTGGTTCTGGGTGGGATGCTCTTTAGAAGACTGGCTCAGACTTGATGGGCTGAAAACAGAACATAGAAGAGTACAACACAAGAGAGGGGCCTTCAGCCCATGATGTTGTGCAGAACATGATGTCAAATTAAACTAATCCCTTCTGTCTGCCCTTGGGCTATATCCCCCCACTTCTTGCATATTCATGTGCTGATCTAAAAGACTTTTAAATGCCCTATTGTATCTGCCTCCACCATCACCCCTAGCAAAACGTTCCAAACTCCTATTCCCCTCTGTGTAAAAAAAGTGCCCCTCACAAGTCCTTGGAATGTTCTCCTTCTCACCTTAAATGCATGCCCCTGGTTTTAGACATTGCATTTCCAGGAAAAAGATTCTGACTGTCAACCTTATCTATGCACCTCATATTACAGACTTCTATCAAGTCACCCTTCAGCCTCTATTGTTCCAGAGCAAACAGCCCAAGATTTTCTAGCCTCTCCTTATAGATCATACCAGCTAATCCAGGCAGCATCCAGGTAAACCTCTTCTACACCCTCTCCAAAGCCTCCACATCCTTCCTATAATGTGGCAACCAGAATTGAATGCAATACTCTAAATGTGGCCTAACCAGAATTGAATGCAATACTCTAAATGTGGCCTAACTAAAGCCATAAAGAGCTGCAACATGACATCTTGACTCTTGTACTGAATTTCCCAACCAATAAAAGCAAGCATGCCATACGGCTTCTTTAGCATTTTATCTATCTGCATAGCCACTTTCAGGGAGCAATGGACTTGAATCCTGAAGAAGGGCTCATGCCCAAAACGTCGATTCTCCTGCTCCTTGGATGCTGCCTGACCTGCTGCGTTTTTCCAACAACACATTTTCAGCTCTGATCTCCAGCATCTGCAGTCCTCACTTTCTCCTAGAACATTTAAAAAGTGTCTGGATGGACATATGAATAGGAAGTGTTTAGAGGGATATGGACCAAGTGTTGGCAAATACGACTTGATTAGGTTAGAATATCTGGTCAGCATTCATGAGTTGGACTGAAGAGTCTGTTTCTGCGCTGTACATCTCTATGACTCTATGATTCTATTAACTGTATACTTTTTCTTAACATTTGATCTCCTAAAGTACAGCAATTCACACTTTTTATGTTTGGATTAAACTCCATCTGCTATTTCTCTGCTCATACCTGCAACTGATCTGTATCCCAATGTATCCTTTGACAACCTTATACACTATCCACATCTCTACCAATCTTCGTACCATCTGCAAACTTACTAACCCACGTATCCACATTTTCATCCAATTCATTTATGTATATATCACAAACAGTAGAGGCCCCAGTATAGATCCCTATGGAACACCACTAGTCACTGAATCCCAGCCTGAAAAACAACCTTCCACCACTATCCATTGCCTTCTATGGGCAAGCCAATTCTGAATCCACATGGTCAAGCATCTTAATCTTCTGGATGAGCCTACCATGAAGAACCTTGTTGAAAGTCTTACAAAAACCTATGCAGACAACATCCAGTGCTCTACCCTCATTGATAACCTTTGTCACCTCCTTGAAAAATTCAATCAAGTTAGTAAGATGTGACCTGCCTGGGAACAAAGCATGTTGACAGCTCTTTATTAGGAGAAAGTGAGGACTGCAGATGCTGGAGATCAGAGCTGAAAAATGAGTTGCTGGAAAAGCGCAGCAGGTCAGGCAGCATCCAAGGAGCAGGAGAAGGGCTTATGCCTGAAATATCAATTCTCCTGCTCCTTTGATGCTGCCTGACCTGCTGCGCTTTTCCAGCAACACATTTTTCAGCTCTTTATTAGGCCATGCTTTTCCAAATGCATGTAAATCATATTGCTGAAAATTCTCTCCAACAGCTTCCCAACCTATATCAAAACTATAACTTGGATTATCCCTATTTTCCTTCTTGTATAGAGGAATAGTATTAGCTACTCGCCAATCCTCCAGCACCTCTCCATTGGCATTTTGTGGTGTTAAGCTGTTTCCAGAGGATACAAAGATCTTGGTCAAGGCCTCTACAATCTCATCTCTTGCCTCTCTCAGTAACCTAGGGAAGATTCCATCAGGCCTTGGGGACCTATCCACCATAATGCTCTTCAAGAGACCCAACACCACTTCTTTCCTGATCTCAAAATGCCCTAATATATTAGTATGCTCCACACAAATCTCACCATCCTCCATATCCTTCTGCTGGGTGAATACTGATGCAAAGTACTCATTTAGAATCTCACCCACATGCTCTGCCTCTGAGCACAAGATCTTTTATCTTGAGAGGTCCTATCTTCTCCCTAGTTATCCTGCTGTTTTTAATGTATTATAGAATGCGTTGGAAATCTATTTAACCCTGCTTGCTAAGGTCAGTTCATGGCCCCATCTTACTCTCCTAATTCCCTGCTTGAGTTCTTTCCTGGTTTCTTTACATGCCCAATGGACCTTGTCCAATTTTAGCTTCCTAAACCTTACACATGACTCTGGAATGGCCTCTGTTTGCTCCATAGAGATTCAATGATAAACCTTAAAGCTACTTTCCTGTCTTTTCGCTATAAGCCACGATTCAATTACTGATTAAAAATCTGCCTAGTTCAGCCCTGAATATACTTAATGACCAGTCTCTACAACACTTTGCAGTAAAGAATTTCATATGCACTAGCCTCTGAGATGCAAGATCCCTCCTTATCTGTCTTAAAGGCTTGACCCCTCATTCTGAGTTTATGCCATGTCATGCTAAACTCTCCCACTAGGGGAAACTACCTTTCCACAACTGACCAATCAAGTTCCTTAAATATCTTTGATGTTTCAATAAGCTTGCATCTTATTCTTCTAAACCCAAATGAGTACAGGCCTAACCTTCTCCTTAGACAGTTCCTTCATACCTGGGGTCAACCTAATAAACCTTGTCTGGACATATCCAAAATCAGTATTTCTTCACTTTTGTTAAGGGACCAAAACAGTTCACAATATTCCTAGTGTATTCTAACTAGCATCTTGCGTAGTTTTAGGAAGACTTACCTATTTTTATAGCACGTTCCCTTTGAAATAAAGGCCAATATTCTATTTGCTTTCCCTATTACCCGATTTATGTGATTTATGCACCCAGATTTTCAAATTCCTCCATTAGATTAGATTAGATTACCTACAGTGTGGAAACAGGCCCTTCGACCCAACAAGTCCACACCGACCTGCCGAAGTGCAACCCACCCAGTCCCATACCCCTACATTTGCCCCTTCACCTAACACTACGGTCAATTTAGCATGGCCAATTCACCTAACCTGCACATCTTTGGACTGTGGGAGGAAACCGGAGCACCCGGAGGAAACCCACGCAGACACGGGGAGAATGTTCAAACTCCACACAGTCAGTTGCCTGAGGCGGGAATTGAACCCGGGTCTCTGGCGCTGTGAGGCAGCAGTGCTAATCACTGTGCCACCGTGCCGCCCATCTTGTAGCCCTGTGCAGTCTTTCTCTGTTTAAATAATATTTAGCTCCTGTATATTCCTGTCAATATGCAAATTTTCCCACATTATATTCCATCTGCCAAGTATCTACCCACTCCTTTAACCTGTCTATATCCTTCTACAGACTCTGGGTCACCCTCACCACTTGCCTTCCCATCTTTTTTTTGGCATCTGCAAATATAACTATAGGACATTTATTTTTCTCAATCAAGTCATTAATCTATTTCGTAAATAATTTTGGTCCCAGAACTGATCCCTGTAGCACTGCATTACTGACAGAGTGCCATCCCAAAATTGTCTCCCTTATTCCAACTCTCAGTCTTTTATTAGTTAGCCAATTCTCGATTCATCTAATACACTAATTGCAACACATGGGCTCGTCTTGATTAGCCTAATATTTGGTACCTTATCAAATGCCTCCTGAAAGTCCAAATATATTCCACCCACTACTTCCCCTTTGTCTATCCTGCTTGCCACTTCATCAAAGAATTCTAGTAAATTTGACAAGGCATGATTTCTCCTTCATGAAGCCATGCTGACTCTGCTTAATCATATCCGTTTTTCAATGCTCTAATATAACATTCTTTATAACGCATAGGGTAGCATTTTCCCAATAATCAACATTAAGCTAACTGGCCTTTGGTTATTTTTTCCTTGTCTACTTCCCTTTTTATGTAAAGGTGATACAATGGCAGATTTCCAGTTCTTTGAGATTTTTCCAGATCTAATGATTCTTGGACGGTTACTACTTGTGAATCTACTTTTTCTGTAATTATTTCTTGAAATTACTACTGAGTATCAAACAGAAAGCATTGGTCACATTTTCTGTTGCTGATTATGGTTAGTTTGTGCCTTTTGTGAGAATTTCCTATCTATTTCTCTTAAACTCAGAACAACAATTGTGAAATGTATAAGGCTGTAATCAGAGGATTTATGACTTAGCTCAGCAAAATTCTTTTGCAAGACATTGCCAAATTGATCAGGCACAGTCTTTTTGTGCTTCATGTATATTTTGGATTTCTGTTTTGGTTTCTAATCTGTGGATTTTTTTCTCAATGAGGAGCACACAATGCAATTATAACAAAGTCATTTGATCCAAGATGCTGCAAATTGATAAACATGCCTATTTAGTTAATTTAATGGGCATGTATGGGCACAATTTGCTAGAAGCCTTTCTTGACTTTGTTAGAATCTATTTCTTCAAACTGAGGTAAAGAACAAAGAGCTGATTCCTTTTTTCTTGTCAGCTAGGTGAGATAGCTATTGCTCCGGGAATGCATAATTTATTCTGTCAACGTCTATTAGAAGAGGTTTGAAGATCAGCTGTCTGACAGGTCATGTGTTAGTACATAAATATGCAACATATGATGATGCTTTTACTATCTGTCACCAAGTCTCACACCTTTTCTAAATTATTTTCATTGTGAATCATAAACTGCAAGCTGTGATTTTCATCTTTTTGCTAATCATTTTTAATTTATTGCACGAGGCACATTTTTCCCATGATGAAATCTCAATTACTACCTTGCACAAAAATTCACAATGCCTCTAAGCAACGATTGGCATTCTTCAATTTTAGAATCAAACACGGGATATAGAGATTTCCATTCATTTGTAATTGAGATTGCAGCTGGCATTTCGAATTGTGAGAATTTCACTGCAAGGAAACCCAAGCTCAAAAGTTGGTGCTAATTTCAAATAGAGACCTCATTTTGGTAGTTCTCGGACTGAACATGAAGCATTGGAATCACAACTTTATGTTGTGCACATTAGCATTCTTGAGGAGTGGTCAAGGTCTGTTTAAGTGTCATGATCTGAATGTATTTCAGTTACAAGTTATTTGAAAGTACGAAAGAGAAAACGAAATAAGAGGCTGCGTGTGTCACTTAAAGCTGAATAGAAAAGCTGCTGGACTGTTTTGATTGACAGACTATCTGGTGTAGCTTTCTAAAGAAACAGCACCATCTGTTTCTGCAGCTTCAAAATATTTCTGTTGACTTCTCCTAAGCACTGTGATTAGAGCATTTATTATGAATGCTTGACTAAGTTTCAGGAGCTATTATCTCAGCAGAGAGCTTGAAATGAGTTCATATTTTGCTTGCCAACTGAAAGACGTTACTTGAGGATGTCATATTTGATGTTAATGAATTAAAGTTTAATTTTTATTTTTAATATCCAGTCATGGGAAGTGGGTAATGCTGGCTGTGCCAGCATTTATTGGCTATCTCTCATTGCCCTCAAGATGGTGGTGGTGTTCTGCCTTCTTGAATCGCTGCAATCCATTTGGCATAGATACATCCACAGAATGTTCTCCCCATTACCATTGAGAGAACTATGTCGATATGTATTGATAGTGACCAGCTTGGAAAGAAATATGAAGGTAATGGTGCTGTTAAGTATTTGCTGCCCTTGTCCTTCTAGACAAGGTTGTAGGTTTAGGATGTGCTGGCTAAGGGCACTTCATAAATTTCTGGAGTGTATCTCATAATTGGTACACACGGCTGCAATTCTGGGTCGATGGACGGAGTAAGTTTTGTGGATGTGATGCCAGTAAAGTGGGCTGCTTTGTCCTGGATGACATCAAGATTCCTGAGTGTTATTGGAACTGCGCTCATCCAGTCAAGTAGAGAGTATTGAAGGGTTTAAGCCTGAAACGTCGATTCTCCTGCCTGACCTGCTGTGCTTTTCCAGCATGACACTTTCAACAGTATTGCATCACACTCCTAACCTGTGTGTTGTGGATAGTGGTCAGGATGTGGAGAGTCAGGAGGTGAGTTACTCACTGCCACTGACTTGTGGTTGTCACCACAGTAATTATATGCTAGCCAAGTTCAATTTCTGATCAATGGTAACCCCAGGATATTGATACTGGAATGGGGTGTTGGGGGGCAATTCAGTTGTGTAAGTGCCAGTGAAAGTCAAGGGGCAGTGGTTAGATTCTCCTTATTTGGATTTAGTCATTTTCTGGCATTTGTATATTATGAATGTTACTTGCCACATATCTGCCTGGATATTGTCCAGGTCTTGCTGCATTTGAACATGGACTGCTTCAGTGTTTGAGAAGTCATGAATGGTGTTGAACATTGTGCAATCATTGACAAATATCACCTCCTCTGACCTTATGAAGGAGGGAAGGTTATTGATGAAGCAGCTGTAGATGGTTGGGCCTAGGATGATAGCCTGAGGAACTTCTGCAGAGATGTCCTGGAGCTAGATGATCGACTTCCAACAACCTTTTTGCCAGGTATGACTACAACCAGCAGGGAGTTTTTCCCCGATTCCTGTTGATGCTAGTTTTGCTAAGCACTCCTTCCTGCCACACAGGTCAAATTCACCACCTTAATGGGTTGAGCACTTGAGTGAGTTTATAATCTAATTTAATCATAACTGAAAGTATTGTTCTTTCCATACAGAGTGTTTATGAGAGAAAGAGAAAGACCATTGTTAAATAGCTTCTTTTTCTCTTTTTATCTCCACGTGGCTCCTGACAACTGCCAGTAGTGAATACTAGGTGAGTGGCTATGCTGGCGGCACATGGTATGAGAGGTCATGTTAGTGATGTGGGCATGAGTTGGCATAGAGAGGAACATAGCAGCACGGTGGCACAGTGGTTAGCACTGCTACCTCACAGCGCCAAAGACCCGGGTTCAATTCCCGCCTCAGGCGACTGACTGTGTGGAGTTTGCACGTTCTCCCCGTGTCTACGTGGGTTTTCTCCGGGTGCTCCGGTTTCCTCCCACAGTCCAAAGATGTGCAGGGTCAGGTGAATTGGCCATACTAAATTGCCCCTAGTGTTAGGTAAGGGGTAAATGTAGGGGTATGGGTTGCGGTTCGGCAGGTCGGTGTGGACTTGTTGGGCCAAAGGGCCTGTTTCCACACTGTAATGTAATGTAATCTAATCTAATCTAATAGTCGAGAGTGTGGTGCTGGCAAAGCAGAGCAGGCCAGGCAGCATCTAAGGAGCAGGAAAATTGATGTTTCGGGAATATGCTTCATCAGTATGCCTGCTGCTCTTTTCCAGCACCACACTCTCAACTCTGATCTCCAATATCTGCAGTCCTCACTTTCTCCTTAGAGAGGAACATAGAAAACATGAAGTTTGGGGAGATGTTTGAGAAAAACATAGAGAGTTGAAGGCTAGCAGTTTTAACAGCTTCTAAAATAACTTGAACTTGATGTCAGTTTTGGATTACAAGGGTTTATTATCACTAATTTGCACTGGCATATACTTAAATGTTAGGTACAACTAACACACTCCTGAGTGTAAGACATAGCTAGTATAATAGAATGAGGGTAACCTGAAACTGGGGAACCTTGTGCGTGTGGATGTTCAGGTGAAAAATGGCCACTGCAACATTGATTTAGGTGTGTGTTTATTGGTGCACTCTGTAATGACTCTTGTTGGAAACTACAAAAAAAAACTGTTATGGACCAGACTAAACCCCATTAAAATATATTAAGAAGATAGCCTAGACCCTAAGTTTTTTTTATTTTAAAGGTCAATACAAGGTATTTCAGATTAGTTAAACTACTCAACTTTAAGCAAAACTCGCTTTATTTTTA
Source organism: Chiloscyllium plagiosum (assembly GCF_037043375.1). Classification (NCBI taxonomy): domain Eukaryota; kingdom Metazoa; phylum Chordata; class Chondrichthyes; order Orectolobiformes; family Hemiscylliidae; genus Chiloscyllium; species Chiloscyllium plagiosum. The sequence goes on from NW_028270141.1 coordinate 63,634,630, forward strand.
CAATCCAGTTAAAATACAGACAAAACTAAAAGAAAAGAATTGACTTAACTAACTCTATCACAATATTATATATATTAACCACTACTAATTAACCATTCCAATATAGTGCCATCTCATAAACACATGCTCAGCAAAGGCAAATTCAGTAAAATAGATTGTCTCACATGCAATTTCAGCAATAGAAGAGAACCCCAGCTTTGAGTCACGTTTTTCTTTCTGTACAGATACTGCCTGATCAGGTGACCCTTTTTTATTTTATTTTAGCTGAATTAATTACTGATGGGCTTATTGTTTATGCAAATTGTTGCCCTCATGCCTATTTCAGGCATCTTTGTGTAATAGGTTCATTTCCTCCGGCACACAGCAGCCAAACCACTGATCCTTAAAAGGAAGGCTGAGACTGCAGACTACTGCTGACCTGGTCTTACACCTTCCCAACTGACTCCTTCAACTCCAGCTCTCACCTGGACTCCTCTGAACATATCTCTAAAAAAAAAGATATTTACATGTATCGTGGCAATCCAGATGTTCTACTGATGTCTGAATCTGTGTTCATCAAATTCATTAACTTAGCAATTTGTACAACTGAGTTCAGTTTTAATGGCACCATATACATGCAAATAGATTGCATTACCATGGAATGATGTTAAATAGAATTGTTTAGCCTTTATTGTCATGTCCACTCAAATGAGTGCAATGAAAAGTTTGTAACGTCACCTCATGGTACATGGGTACCCAGGTACAGACATTTTAAGTGTTGTCACAGAATTGAAATAGTAAGAAAATAGATTAGCATGGGAATACGAAGTTTAAAAGTCCAGAATGAGAATAAGAAGTGTTTTTAAAGTACTCAAGTTATAGACATTTTCCAACATGAGTCTGTGTCTGCTAGGCTTCAGAACACAAGGCTGTGCTGACCTCTATCCAAGATTCACTCTACTCTCGCTCCAGGCTCCGGCCGTGACTCACTCTGCTCCCACTCCAGGCTCAGGCTGCAACTTACTCTGATTAGATTAGATTAGATTACTTACAGTGTGGAAACAGGCCCTTCGGCCCAACAAGTCCACACCGACCCGCCAAAGCGCAACCCACCCAGACCCATTCCCCTACATTTACCCCTTACCTAACACTACGGGCAATTTAGCATGGCCAATTCACCTGACCTGCACATTTTTTTTTGGACTGTGGGAGGAAACTGGAGCACCCGGAGGAAACCCACGCAGACACGGGAGAACGTGCAAACTCCACACAGTCAGTTGCCTCAGGCGGGAATTGAACCCAGGTCTCTGGCGCTGTGAGGCAGCAGTGCTAACCACTGTGCCACCGTGCCGCCCATAATTACCGCTCCGGGACTCGGCCTACAACTCGCTCTGCTCCCTGCTTTGGGACTCGGCCCTTGCTCGATCCGGCTCCGGCAACAACTCACTGTGCTCCCTGCTTCGGGATTTGGCGTGCAACTCACTCTACTCCCTGCTCCAGGACTCAGCACGTGCTCGATCTGCTCTCGCTCTGGGTCTTGGCCCGTGACTCACTCTGCTTAAGGCTGACCATAGTGACCAGGTGGTTTTGCATTATGAGGAGATAATGGATTTAACACAGTTGCAGAACATTTCAAATCAACATTTTAAGTTGCCTTACATCATAACTAAGTTCAGTGTAAGGTACAGTTGGTCATGTGACTTGGCTCAATCAATTGAGACTGAATATGCCAGTTTGGAATAGGCAGCTGCTGGGTAAGTACAGCATTGGATAATCGCAGCCTGAGGCACGCACAAAAAATACGAACCAAAGAAATTAAAAAGAAATGTGCCATCTCATCAACAGTCATCATGCAGAGCTATCTATTCCTTTGAGGAAGTAAATCAGCCATGATTGGAATAATTTTACAACTTGGTCTTTCCAGCTGGGATCCTCATCAGCACTTATCAGAAATTTCAATGCATATTGTGTTAATAATCAGGATATTGTGTGCACTGCAGCCCTCAAGCCAGATTTTAAATAAATTAAACCTGCAGTTCTAGCTTCTATTTTTTAGATATTATACAAGCATGTGAACCAACATTGTGAGATTCAGATGGATTTGTTGTTTCTATAGCAACAAGTCATTTTTAAGTTTTTAGTTCTGATTCAACTGTGAAATAGTACGCATATTAGCAAGCAACCAATGATAGCCCAGAAATCCTCAATCCCTTGGACCTCACAAATCTTGCTACATATTCACTATAGAATTCTGAATAGCATTGTTGTGTAGTAAACCCCATGTTGAATGTTTTCTTTCTGCTTTTCCATTGAGTAATGCTGCATTCTGGAAAAACATATGTGCAAAATTTGTCCTTTAAAAACTGCTCCTGAAGAATATTATCCAGCATCACCCAACAGTCAAAATATAGAGGCCACTAAAATGTACATATACATTTGTATGGTGGCTTTAATGATTGGAATTAAATATCCCAAGCTGCTTCACAAAGGAAAGATAGTATACAAATAGATAATTGAGGAAAATTAACCAAGCTTGCCAATGTAAGTACAGGCTTTGAATTGTTTTTAAAAAAAGAGAAGGAAGCAGCAAGATAAAGTTTCTAAAGCAGTATTCTAGGAAATGGGGCAAAGACAACTGGGTGCATTGGCAAGTAGCAATTATTCTTAAGTAAGTAAGCATCACAACCGTTTACATGTGGCAAAATGTCATAATGATTGATAATTTGGTCATGATGGTATGGCCATGATTGTGTAGGGCGGCCATGATGGGTCAGCTAATAGTGGTTACCCCACCTAGTTTATATGGAGTCATACAGATTGGAAACAAATTCTTTAGTCCAACCAATCCATATCAACTATGTTCCAAACTAAAGTAATTCCACCTGCTTGTTCTTGGCCTATACATTTCTGAACTTTTCATATTCATGAACTTATCCAAATGTCTTTTAAATGTTCTAACTGTACCTGCATACCACACTTTCTCTGGCAGTTCATTCCACACACCGACCACTCTCTCTGCATAAAAAAAATCGCCCTTCATATCGTTTTTTAAATCTTTCTCCTCTCACCTTAAAAAGATGAATTCCAGTTTTGAACTCCCCCACCCTCTGGAAACGACCCTTGACATTCACCTGATGTATGCCCCTCATGATTTTATAAAACTCAATAAGGTCACCCCTCAACCTCCTACGCTCTAATCAATTATGATCTTCAGCTGGATGATCGTTATCAGAAGGTTGAACACTCAGTGATTAACTTGTTGAATTTTTAGTCAATTAATGTTGTTGTTAAATCTTTATTTTTGTAATGATGGTTATGTTTTTGGACAAGTTCTTCTCTTTTATTACATTCATGATAAATTTTTACTCTTCTTCAAAAGGTAACACGGAAACATTAATATTCCTTCTAAACCACCTGACTTGGCGAACAAGACCTAAGTATTCCCTCAGTAAAACATTAGATTACTATCCTTAGTTATGAGGTCAGTTTGATAAAGCAGTACTCTCAACTCTGAATTTGAGACAGAAATATCACATATCCAGAACATAGGCATTTACAATAACGTGGATGAATTAACTGCACAGAGAGTTATTAATGGATATAATGTAATTGGGATCACAGAGAACTGACTCCAGGGTGACCAAATCCAGGGAACTCAACATCCAGAGTTATTCAATTTTCAGGAAAGATAGACAGAAAGCAATGGGAGGTGGAAACTGTTGCTGATTAAGGAGGAGATCGATAGTAAGGGAGAACATTTAGCCTGGACGATGTGGAATCTGTGTGGGTGGAGCTGAGGAACACTAAAGGGAAAAAGACATTAATGGTAGTTATGTACAGACTATGAAACAGTAGTTGAGAGTCTGGGGATTGTAGAAAATTGGAGATGCATGCAATAAGTATGCAGCAGTTATTGGGGATGACTTCAATGTACATATTGATTGGACTAACCAAACTGGTAACTATATGATGGAGAAGGATTTCCTGGAATGTATGAGGGATGGTTTCCTCAACTAGTATTTTGAGGAACTAACTAGAGAGCAAGCCATCCCAGACTGGGTATAGTGTGATGAGAGAGGATTAATTAGCAACCTTGCAGAGTGAGATCCTTTGGGGAAGAGTGACCATGATATGGTAGAATTCTTCATTAAGCTAGAGGGTGACACAATTCAATCTGAAACTAGGATCCTGAACTTAAAGAAAGCTAATTTTGATGATATGAGGCATGCATTGGCTCAGATAAGCTGCCCAAGGACTTTAAGGGGTTGACAGTGGATAGGCAATGGCAGATATTTAAGAACATAGAACATAAAACAGGACAGCACAGTACAAGCCCCTTGGCCCTCAATGTTGGGCCGACCTTTTATCCTACTCTAAGATCAAACGAACTTACATATTCTTCATTTTACTATCATCCATATGCCTAACCAAGAGTCGCTTAAATGTCCCTAATGTATCTGACTTTACTACCACACTGGCAGTGCATTCCATGCACCCACCACTCTCTGTGTAAAAAAACTGACCTCTTACATATTCCCTAAACCTTCCTCCAATCACCTTAAAATTATGCCTACTTGTGATAGCCATTTCTGCCTTGGGAAAAAGTCTTTGACTATCTGCTCTATCTATGCCTTTCATCATCTTGTACAACTCTATCAAGTCACTTCTCATCCTTCTTCACTCCAATGAGAGATGCTCTAGCTTTCTTAACCTTTCTTCATTAGACATGTCCTCCAGTCCAGGCAGCATCTTGGTAAATTTCCTCTGCACCCTCTCCAAAGCTTCCACATCTTTCCTATAATAAGGCAACCAACTGAACACAATATTCAAAGTATTATCTAACCAGGACTTTATAGACCTGCAGCATAACCTCACGGCTCTTAAACTCAATCCCCCGCTAATGAAAGCCAACACACCATTTGCCTTCTCAACAACCCAATCAACTTGGGTGGGAACTTTGAGGGATGTATGGACCTGGATCACAAGATCCTTCTGTTCCTCCACACTGCCAAGAATCCTGGCTTTAACCCAGTATTCTATATTCAAATTTGATCTTCCAAAATGAATCACTTCACACTTTTCCAGGTTGAACTCCATCTGCTACTTCTCAGCCCAGCTCTGCATCCTGTCAATGTCCCGTTGCAACCTACAACAGCCCTTCACACTATCCACCACTCCACCACCCTTCATGTCATTGATAAACTTACTAACCTACCCTTCCACTTCCTCATCCAAGTCATTAATAAAAATCACAAAGAGCAGAGGTCCCAGAACAGATCTCTGCAGAACACCACTGGTCACCACGTTCCAGGCTGAATACTTTCCATCTACTACCACCTTCTGTCTTCTATGGGCCAGCCAATTCTGGATCCAACAGCCAGATTTCCTTGTATCCCATGCCGCCTTACTTTATGAATGAGTTTACCATGGGGAACCTTAACAAACGCCTTGCTAAAACCCATGTACACCACATCCACTGCTCTACCTTCATCAATGTGTTTTGTCACATCCTCAAAGAATTCAATAAGGCTTGTGAGGAAGGACCTGACCCTCACAAAACCAAACTGACTATGGTTTTCCAAGTAATCACAAATCTTGTCTCTTAGAATCCTCTCCAATAACTTACCCATCACAGACATAAAACTGATTGATCTGTAATTCCCAGGATTATCCCTATTCCCTTTCTTGAACAATGGAATAACATTTGCCACCCTCCAATAATCTGGCACTACTCCAGTGGACAGTGAGGATGTAAAGATCATTGCCAAAGGTGCAGCAATCTCTTCCTTTACTTCCTGTAGTACCCTAGGATGTAACCCGTCTGACCCGGGTCTTTATCTATCCTTATGTTTTTCAATCTTTTCAACACATCCTCCGTCTTAATATCAACCTGTTCGAGCACGTCAGCCTGTTTCGTGTTGTCCTGACAAACAACAAGGTCCCTCTCAGTAGTGAATACTGAAGCAAAGTATTCATTAAGGACCTCCCATACCTCCTTCTGGGCACAAATTCCCTCCACTATCCCTGATAAGCCCTACCCTCACTTTGACCATCCTCTTGTTCCTCACATAAGTGTAGAATGCCTTAAGGTTTTCCTTAATCCTACCAGCTAAAGCTTTCTCATGTCCCCTTCTCGCTCTCCTAAGTCCATTCTTCACTTCCTTCCTGGCTACCTTTTAGCCATCTAGAGCCCTGTTAAATCCTTGCCTCTTCAACCTTACGTTAGCTTCCTTCTTCGTCTTGACAAGATGATCCACATCCCTTGTCATCCAAGATTGCTTTATCCTCCCATCTCTTCTTTGGTCCAGTCAGACAAACCTATCTAGCACTATCAGCAAATTCTCCCTAAACAACCTCCACATTTCTGTCGTGCATTTCCCTGAGAACATCTGTTTCCAATTTAGGCACTCCAGTTCCTGCCTAATTGCATTGTAATTCCCCCTCCCCCAATTAAGTACTTTCCCATACTGTCTGCTCCTATACCTCTCCATGGCTATAGTAAAGATCAGGGAATTGTGATCACTATCACCAAAATGCTCTCCCACCAAGAGATCTCGTTGCCAAGCATCAAATCCAATACGGCCTCCTCTTTAGTCAGCCTATCTACATATTGAGTCAGGAATCCTTCGTGGACATTCCTGACAAAAACTGCTCCATCCAAACCATTTGAACTCAGGAAGTTCCAACCAATATTAGGGAAGTTAAATTCACCCATGACAACAACCCTGTTACTTCTGCTCCTTTCCAAAATCTGCCTCCCAATGAGTTTCTCTATGTCCCTGTTTCGCTATTGGTGGGTGGGTGGGTGGGAGGAGAGGTGGGGGTCTGTAGAAAACTCCCACTAAAGTGACTGCTGCTTTCCTGTTTCTGACTTCCACACATACTGACTTTGTGGACAAACCTTCCTCGACAATCTCCCTTTCTGCAGCTGTGATACTATCCCTGATTAGCAATGCCACTCCCCCACTTCTTTTACCTCCCCCTCTATTCTTTTTTAAATATCTAAACCATGGAATATCCAACAACCATTTGTACCCCTGTGATATCCAAATCTCCGTTATGGCCACAATATCAAAGTTCCAAGTACTAATCCATGCTCTTATGTTCATCACCCTTATTCCCGATACTTGCATTAAAATAGATACACTTCTGCCCACCATACTGACTGCAACTTTGCCCTATCAACTGTCTATCCTTCCTCATAGATTCGCTGCATACTGTGTTTGCCTGTTCATCAGCTTCTCTATCTCCAAATCCATAGCTCCAGTTCCCACCCCCACCAAACTAGTTTAAACCCTTCTGAGGAGCTCTAGCAAACCTCCCGCCCAGAATATTGGTATCCCTCCAGTTCAGATGCAACCCATCCTTCTTGTACAGGTCTCACCTTCTCCAGAAGGTATCCCAATGAAGCCCTCCGTCATACACCAATCCTGCAGCCACATGTTCATCTGTACTTGCTCTCTGTTCCTAGCCCCACTAGCCCGTGGGACCGGTAGTAATCCTGGTATTGCTACTCTGTTTGTCCTGCCTTGTAGCTTCCAACCTAACTCCCTATATTCTCTTTTCAGGTCCTAATTCATTGTCCTAGCTATATCATCAATACTGCAACTTCTGGCCGCTTTCCCTCCCCATTAAGAGTCCTGTAGGCCTGACCCTGGCATCGATGGTCACAACAATTGTACATCTCTGTCAGGTGTAAGAGTAAAACAGGCAAAGTGGATCAACCATGGTGAACAAGAGAAATCAGGGATAATGTTAAAGCCAAAGAGGAGGCATATAAATTGACCAGAAAAAAACAGTAAAACTGAGGATTGGGAGAAAAGGTTTAATTCAGAATGGGAAAATAGAATCTGAAAGTAAGGTTGCAGAAAACATAAAAAAATAACGAACTGCAAAAGCTTCTATAGGTATGTGAAGAGAAAAAGACTGGTGAAGACAAATGTAGGTCCCTTGCAATTAGAACCAGGTGAATCCATGATAGGCAACAAAGAGATGGCAGACCAGTTGAATATATAGTTTGGATCTGTCTTCACTAAGGAGAACACAAATATGACTCTATGATTTTAAATACTAGGGAACAGTGAGTCAAGCTTGAAGGAGGAACTGAAGGAAATTCTTTTAAGTCAGGAATTGGTGTTGGTGAAGTTGATGGCATTAAAATCCGATACGTCCCCAGGGCTGATGCTCTGTATCCCAAAGTACTTAAGGGAATTGACCCTAGAAATAGTGGATGCATTGATGACCATTTTCCAGCATTATGTAGACTCTGGAAGGGTTCCAATGGACTGGAAGGTAGCTAATGGAACTTCTCTCTTTAAAGATAGATGGTAGCCATGATGTGGAGGTGGACTGTGTTGGACTGGGGTGGACAAAGTCAGAAGTCATATTTCACCAGATTATAGTCCATAAGGTTTATTTGAAATCACAAGCTTTTGGAGTGCTGCTCCTTCACCTGCATGATTTCTGAATTTAAAAAAGGAAGCAGAGAGAAAATGGGGAAAATTGGAGTTGTAGTGGACAGTGAAGAGGGTGACCTCAGATTACAACAGGATCTTGACCAGATGGGCCAATGGGCAGAGAAGTGGCAGATGGAGTTTAATTCAGATAAATGTGAGGTGCTGCATTTTGGGAAAGCAAATCTTAGCAGGACTTATACACTTAATGGTAAGGTCCTAGGGAGTGTTGCTGAACACAGAGACCTTGGAGTGCAGGTTCATAGTTCCTTGAAAGTGGAGTCACAGGTAGATAGGATAGTGAAGAAGGCATTTGGTATGCTTTCCTTTATTGGTCAGAGTATTGAGTACAGGAGTTGGGAGGTCATGTTGTGGCTGTACAGGGTATTGATTAGGCCACTGTTGAAATATTGCATGCAATCTGGTCTCCTTCATATCGGAAAGATGTTGTGAAACTTGAAAGGGTTCAGAAAAGATTTACAAGGATGTTGCCAGGGTTGGAGGATTTGAGCTATAGGGAGAGGCTGAACAGGCTGGGGCTGTTTTTCCTGGAGCATCGGAGGATGAGGGGTGACCTTATAGAGATTTACAAAATTATGAGGGGCATGGATAGGGTAAATAGGCAAAGTCTTTTCCCTGGAGTTGGGGAGTCCAGAACTAGAGGGCATAGGTTTAGGGTGAGAGGGGAAAGATATAAAAGAGACCTAAGGGGCAACTTTTTCACAGAGGGTGGTATGTGTATGGAATGATCTGCCAGAGGAAGTGGTGGAGACTGGTACAATTCCAACATTTAAGAGGCATTTGGATGTGTATATGAATAGGAAGGGTTTGGAGGGATATGGGCTGGGTGCTGGCAGGTGGAACTAGATTGGGTTGGGATATCTGGTCGGTATAGATGGATTGGACTGAAGGGTCTGTTTCCATGCTGTACATCTCTATGACTCTATGGCATTAGTCTGACATCAGTGGTGGGGAAAATGCTGGAGTCAATTATTAAGAATGTAATAATATAAACAGTGACAGAATTGGTCCTAGCCAGCATGGATTCACAGAAGGGAAATCATGCTTGACAAATCTTCTCGAATTTTTTGAGGGTGTGACCAATGGAGTAGATAAGGGTGAATCAATAGATGTTGTGTATCTGGATTTTCAAAAGGCTTTTGACAAGGTTTCACACAAGAGATCAATAAGGAAAATTAAAGTTCATGGTATCGGAGGTATTGTATTGATATAGATAGAGAACTGGTTGGCAGGCTAGATGCAGAGAGTTGAAATAAACTGGTCCTTTTTAGAGTGGCAGGCAATGAAAGGTGGGGTATCAGAGGGTTCAGTGCTGGGAATCCAGCTGTTCACAATATACATTAACGGTTTGGGTGAAGGAATTGAATGCAATATCTCCAAGTTTGCAGGTGACACTAAGCTGGGTGTACAAGATGATTAGGGGTTTAGATAGGGTTGACAGTGAGAACCTTTTGCCACGTATGGAGTCAGCTATTACAAGGGGGCATAGCTTTAAATTAAGGGGGGGGTAGGTATGGGACAGATGTTAGGGGTAGGTTCTTTACTCAGCGAGTCGTGAGTTCGTGGAATGCCCTGCCAGTAGCAGTGGTGGACTCTCCCTCATTATGGGCATTTAAGCGGGCATTGGATAGGCATATGGAGGATAGTGGGCTAGTATAGGTTAGGTGGGCTTGGATCGGCGCAACATCGAGGGCTGAAGGGCCTGTACTGCGCTGTATTCTTCTATGTTCTATGTTCTATGTACTGTGTGCTGTGAGGAGATTGCTAAGAGGCTGCAGGGTGACGTGGACAGACTGGCTGAGTAGGCAATATAATATAGATAAATATATGGTTATTTTGGTCACAAAAAGAGGAAAGCAGATTATTCTCTGAATGGTGGCACTTTAGGAAAAGGTGAGGTGCAACGAGACCTGGGTGTCATGGTGGAATGCTCGCTGAAGGTTGGCATGCAGGTGCAGCAGGCTTGGCATTGCTGGCCATCATAGTGAGAGGATCTGAGTATCAGAGTCAGGATGTCTTGCTGCAGTTATACAGGGCTGAAAAATGTGTTGCTGGAAAAGCGCAGCAGGTCAGGCAGCATCAAAGAAGCAGGAGAATCGACATTTCAGGCATAAGCCCTTCTTCAGGAATGTCCCGAAACGTCAATTCTCCTGCTCCTTTGATGCTGCCTGACCTGCTGCGCTTTTCCAGCAACATATTTTTCAGCTCTGATCTTCAGCATCTGCAGTCCTCACTTTCTCCTTGCAGTTATACAGGGCCTTAATGAGGCCACACCTTGAATATTGTGTTCTGTTTTGGTCTCCTGGTCTGAGGAAGGACATTGTTGTTATTGAGGGAGTCGAGAATGTGGTGCTGGAAAAGCAGGTCAGGCAGCATCTGAGGAGCAGGAGAATTGGCGTTTCAAACAAAAGCCCTTCAATAGGAATGAGGCTTGTGACCCAAGGGGGTGGAGAGATAAATGGGAGGGGGTTGGGTCTGGAAGGAAGGTAGCTTAGAATGCGATAGGTGGATGGAGATGGGGGTAATGGTGATAGGTCAGAGGGGAGAGTGGAACAGGTAGGTGGGAAGGAAGATGGACAGTTAGGACAGGTCATGAGGGTGGTGCCAAGTTGGAAGGTTGGATCTGGGATAAGGTATGGGGAAGGGAAATGAGGAAACTGGTGAAATCCACATTGATGCCGTGCGGTTGGAGGGTCACGAGGCAGAAGATGAAGCATTCTTCCTCCAGGCATCAGTGGTTAGGATGTGGTGATGGAGGAGGCCCAGGACTTGTATGTCCTTGGCGGAGTGGAGGGAGAGTTGAAGTGTTCCGCCATGGGGCAGTGGGGTTGGTTGGTGCGGGTTTCCCGGACATGTTCTCTGCAGTGTCCTGCAAGTAGGCATCCTGCCTCCTCAATGTAGAGGAGACCCCATTGGGAGCAACTGATACAGTAAATGACAAGCGTGGAAGTGCAGGTAAAGCTCTGATGGATGTGGAAGGTTCCTAGCTGCTATTGAGGGAGTCCAGCAAAAGTTCACCAGACTCGCTCCCAGGATGGCAGGACTGACATATGAGGAAAGATTGGATCGGCCTTGTACTCACTGGAATTTAGAAGAATGGGGTGGAATCTCACAGAAACATACAAATCCTGATGGGACTGGACAGTCTAGATGCAGTAAGAATATTCCCAACGTTGAGCAAGTCCAGAACTAGGGGTCACAGTCTAAGAATAAGGAGTTACCATTCAGGATTGAGATGAAGAAGAATTTCTTTCCCGAGAATTATGAACCTTCTCTCCCACAGGAAGTCATTGGGGCCAGTTCATTAGATATATTCAAAAAGGCAGCTGGACCTGGCCCTTGCAGCTCAAGGAATCAAGGGATATGGAGAGAAAGCAGGAATGGGATACTGAAATTGCATTATCAGCCATTATCATATTGAATAAAGGGCTGAATGGCCTACTCCTGCACTTATTTTCTATATTTCTGTGTTTCTAAAATGTACACGGCATCAGTGGATGAACATTCCATAAGTTGCACCAATCTATGGTATTTAGGCTCAGAACATGGACTCTTGTCATGACAGAATTACTAATTCTTAAAATCATCTCTTATATTCTCAAGCAGCTCATGAACAAAAAACTTTCTAAGCAGATGAATAAGCACTATGAACTTAAACAAGCTGGAATTGAATCTAAATTATGTTCTTTAATAATGAATGAAAACCAGAATTTTCTATCTTTGCCACAGCATTATATCAATGGAACTGGCACAGGGAGGATAGAAAATCTCTTGTGGACACACTCAGCTATTTATTAAGTGCGTTTTAATCCTTCTGAGTTTGTCCATGGAGAGACCCTCAATATACAGAACGCCCGTCTCCAGTGCTGCAGGCAAACTCCACCTCACTATTGGTAGAGCACCTGGCAGAGACCAGGCTGGTAATAGACTCATGCTACTGGGACAAAGTGATTGTCTAACCACGGAGGTGCATCTTTGTCGTAGTGGGACATATGTATGGAGTATGAAAAGGAATGCAAAAGCAGTGATTGGCAGCAGACTATAGCTGTGATGGAGAAGGCAATCACTGAAACCCATAGTTTTCCAGAGGATACTTTGGAAAATACACCCTGTGATTGTTGGTTGGTCCTCTCATGAGCAGTCCACTCTGTCATTCATCATCTCACACTAAAAAGAGAGGAGAAAGTGAGAGAGAGAAGCAGCAATTAGACAGAAAAGAAAGAAGGAAATATAATGGGAGAGATGTTGGCCATCATGAATTGTGATATAGAAAAGTAGAAGGAGAGATGTGGAGAGCAGCACCATTTGAGCCATTTAAACATTTTTTGCTGTTAAGTAGGAAAGTAAGAATGGGTTTTATATTAAATAGAGGGGGCTAGGGATCACATTTGGTAAAACACAGTAAATCACAACCTAGAGATCAGGCAAGGGAGAATTATATCAATATAGAAAATTATAAATACTCCATGATAGAAAGAGATACAGCATATAAATCTAAAAGCAAATGAACAGGTAAAACTAGAGTTACAAAAATAATAAAAAGGACAAAGCTAAAGGCTTTGAATGCACATAACACCCAAAACAAAACATATGAATTGATAGCAGGATCAGAAACAAATAAATGCGATCCTGCTAGCCATTATAGAAACATTGCTGCAGGATCGCATACAGAACCTGAATATTGAAGAGTACATGTCATTTAGAAAAGACAGGAAGCTTGGAAAAAGGTGGAGGGGTTGTTCTCTTAGTTAGTTATGGTAATAGCACAAAATAGAGGTATGACTGAAGTTCAGGAAACCAGGATGTAGAAGTTGTTTGTATCAAGATGAGAAATGATAAACATTAATACTCACTTGTGGGAGTGCAACCATACAGTAGGGCAGAGCATAACAATAGAGATAATGGGAGCTTGTCAGAAGGTACAAAGATATTTGTAGGGAATTTTAATCTACATCTAATTTGCAAAAAACAGATAGGCAGAGATGGTCTAGATATAGATCTTATGGAACGTTTTGAGAGTAATTTCTTAAAACAGCACATTCTGAACCCAAGAAAACATTTCCCCACCACTTGCCACAGACACGGTCTAACAGCTAAGTCTTTTAAGGTCCAAATAGCTGATAGTAATTGTGCTGCTGAGCCACTCTTGATGAAACACATTGAAGTACTCACCAAGAATATATTTCGCAGCCTTGACACCCTCAAGTGCTTCCTCTAAGTCATGTTCAACATGGAAGAGTGATGATTCATCAGCTGGGGTTGGTGAGGTACATGGTAATCAGCAAGGGGTTTCTTTGCTCTCCACTGCCTGACATTAAATTACTGGTTTTCCTGAACCAAAATGATTAAGACATCTGCATCTGATTGTCCTTTTGGCAGAAACAGAACACAACACATACAACTGGAGCTAAGACCATTCAGACTGGTATTACCTCCTGTGGCATTTCTGGAAAGTAAAATACCAATCTCATCACTTCTAGATTATTCCTTTTACAGTTTGTTGGTGTAGGATATACCTGCTCCAATTCTCCAAGTTGACACTCAGGGCTCTTACTTCTATATTCAGTCAATGTTTCCCACCAAGTGTTAAGAACCCATAAAGGCACATCCTCTTCATAAGAACATTTTACATTATTATCCCTGCAATTTGGAGTGTGGACTTCTTAGGTGGATGACACCTGAACTGCTAAATTCCTGATCTCTGTACTCACACACGTCAATGATTACCTTTTGATTTGGTCATATAGGCAGCAACATGTTCTGTTGTATCATTCTAGTGGCTTCTTTTACTTCTCAATTTTCCAATCATCTTACTTATACATGCTACCCATTTACTTCTTGAGTCATAGAGATGTACAGCACAGAACCAGATCCTTCCGTCCAACATGTCCATGCCAACCAGATATCCTAAATTCATCTGGTCCCATTTGCCAGCATTTGGGCCATATCCCTCTAAACAGTTCCTATTCGTATACCCATCCAGATACCTCCTAAATGTTGTAATTGTACAAGCCTCTATCACTTCCTCTGGCAGTATATTCCATACACATACCACCCTTTGCTTGAAAAGGTTACCCCTCCAGTCCCTTTTATATCTTTCCCCTCTCACCTTAAACCTATGCCCACAACGTTTGAAATCACCTACCCTGGCAAAAAGATTTTGGTTAGTCACCTTATACATGCCCCTCATGATTTTATAAATTTATATATTTACAGATTTCACTCACAAGCCCTAGAGAAGCATTGCAGTCAAATAGATATTAATACTGCAATAAAAATGAAAGCCAGATGTTGATTAGATTACCTATAGCATGGAAACAAGCCCTTCAGCCCAACAAGTCCACATCAATCCTCCAAACAGTAACGCACCCAGACTCATTTCCCCACATTTACCCCTGACTAATGCACCTAACACTATAGGCAAATTAGCTTGGCCAATTCACCTAACCTACACATCTTTGGATTGTGGGAGGAAACCAAAGCACCTGGAGGGGACCCACGCAGACACAGGGAGAATGTGCAAACTCCAGAAAGACAGTTGCCCGAGGCAGGAATCAAACCTGGCGCTGTGAAGAAGCAGTGCTAACCACAAAGCCACCATGCTTTTGTGCTCTTTAGATGATGGTTTTTCCTCAACAATAACTTTTTAGATTATGCTACACCATTTAGTTCTCAAAATCATTGCAAATGTAAATGGTGGACTTATGGGGGCTGACAGGTTCTCTCCAAAACTTTCATTTATTTCTCTCCAAAATGAACATTTTCTCATTTACACTGAAGCCATCAAAACTGTGTCTAGATTGTTTTTGTTTTCAGAAAGTCTCATTCAACCCAAATGAATCTAATTTAGTTCATTGATTCAAATTCTTTATAAATGTCTTCTCAAATTCTTGAAGTTATCAAAGTTATCAAAAGGTTTGTAACAAGGTGTGAAGACTCCATTCCAGTTGAAACAGAATGTGCTAGTCATCATCACTATCAACCATTACAAAAAAAATTTCCTAAACATGGAAACTTTTGTATCTGGATTAAAAATCCCCTCATTTTTCAGAGTATCCCAGAATCATATTTCTGGCAAGTAACCATGATACCTTCACTCATTCCTTAATTGTTTATATTATTTAGAACCATTCACATAAATCTCATTGCTTCCTTGTCTTCAATGTTCTGAAATTCAATAAGGTTAATCCAATTAGCCCAAACAAAAGGAACCTGTAAACTTCCACACAGTGCAATAAATCTACAACTAGCCATGGCATTAAAATGACACAGACAAACTCAGTCACAAGCATATGTCAATAATGGAAGCTTCCTCACAGTTACACCTGATTTCCAGATCTATAATTCAATTTAAAAACATTAATGGTTCAAAGAAAAGTTTTTCCAACTACTAACACTATATCCACAATGGGGAACAAGACCAGGTCTTCAAATTTTCATTGTCAGATCTCATATTTTCTCTAATTGGTGTGTTTGAGATGTTATCACATCCCCATCTCAGAAAGATCCTCTTAAAAATCTCAATCATGTCAGATAAGACAATTGCTTTGAACATACATAATATAATAAGTTATTCTTAGAACAATTTTACTACAATATTGTTTCGAGGTGTTTCACACATATTAAACACCATCAGCTTTAAAACATATAGGACCAGATCAGAGAGGGTTAATGAATATTGACTGGTGAACGAACAGGCAGACACACAGAACCAGGACTGGGGCCTCAGCTTTTAACATTTATACGTGACAATGCTGCCCTTTTAACAGGGTTATTCTGTCTTTGTTTACTTTCAGAGGGGTTGTAAAGGCAAAGGTTCCAATAAATCTGGAAAATCTGCTTAAAAAGCCTTTAAGTGTTCTTTTAAAATACTTGTACAATGAAAGGGGAGTGGCCAGTTCTCCCAGTTCAGGGTTTGGTTTGATTTAGTTTTAGTAAGCTGTTATGTTTGCAGCTGCTGGTCAAGTTTTAGCTGGGAACCCAGAGCAGCTGCTGGACCCAAAAAAGAACTTGTGTTTCATTTTACCTTTTTTGACAAGGGGGTGTTTATGGGATGTTGCAAGTATTTAGAACGGTATCATTAAGTTGCAATAGAGATGATGGGGTTTTCAGATAGATTAAGTTATTCTAAATTCTGTTCTCTTCTGTTCATGTTTCATTCAGTAGTCTGTAAATAAATCTTCTTTTGCTTAAAACTGAGTGATTGGGCCAGCTGCATCACTTCGAGAATTTATACCTGCTTAAAACAACTAGAAAAGTTAGGGTCTGGGCTACCTTCTTGAAATGTTTTGACGGGGTCTGGCCTGGTCCATAATATGTATTAATGACTTTGATGAAACAACTAAAGGTATGAATTGCTAATGGTGCTATGACACAAAATAATGAAGAGGTGCTAAGGAATATAAGTAGGTCAAGTGAGAGGGCAAGTATCTGATAAATGGAATATAACATTGGAAAATGTAAAAATGTCTATTTTGACAAGAATTATAAAGCACATTATCTAATTGGTAAAAGATTGCAGGGCTCTGAGATGCAGATGGATATGGGTGACACTAAATTGGTGTATAGCTGCAGCTGGTGTTTGTAAAGCAAATAGAATGTTAACACTTATGAAGAAGATTGAATAGTAAAGTAGAGAGGTTATGCTTCAGTATGAATGAGTACGTTATCTTTTGAGGAAAGGTTGGGCTGGCTAGGCTTGTATCCCCTGGAGTTCAGAAGAATAAGAGACAACTTGATTGAAACATGTAACATTTTGAAGGGTTATTGACGGGGTGCATATAAAGATGATGTCTCCTCTTGTGGAAGAATCTAGAACTAGGGGTTACTGTTTAAAAATAAAATGTCACTCATTTGAGATAGAGCTTAAGAAAATTATTTTCTCACAGAGGGTGGACTGCTATGTTCCCTCTACATACGTTTTTCTGTTGCTTAGACCTCTGAGTTCCATGCCATCAGCAACTTCCGAAACAGCATCTGGCTCAGCATGTACAAAAGCTCACAGCAGCCACATTGCTGTGCAGCTTAGAGGGAACATTGGTCAAATGTTTTCGGAACTCTATTCCTCAAAAGGTGCTGTAAGCAGGGTTTATCAGTATTTTTGAAAAGCAGAGACTGATAGATCCTTGATAATCAAGGGGTGAAAGGTTATTGGGGAAATTCTGGAATGTGAAGTAATTAGATTGGCCATGATCTTAATGAGTGGTGAAGCCAGTTTGAGGGATAAGTGGTCTGTTCTGCTCCTTTTTGTAAGTTCACATGTTCTTTCTGCTATACTTAGAAATTTTATATTTAATGGCTATGTGCAGTTACAGAGGAACTGGGGAGTTACTTAACACTGTCACTGTTAAATACAAGCCCCCAAAACATATTTATTTTCTTTGTATTAGGAGTCATGAATTTAAGTTGAGGAGCATTGGTTACGTACTTACACAATGTAGCTGTATTTTCTCGACATTATCTACAATGCAGTATTCTATCCACGAAGTTGTTTTCCCCACAAGGACACGTGAGTGTGATTGGTGGAAATTGTGCAATTTGTCCATCCTTATACTTTTTGATAGTGCCAACCTTTGGTCTTCAGACATGCACTGTTAGGAATGTGTTTTTTTAACACATCACTGAACATGTTTTCCTTTGGTGTATTCCAGCTGTTATCGCTCTCTTCTGCAGACAGTACGACATCATTAAAGACAATGACTCAAGCAATAACAAGGAGAAGACCAAGCCCTCATCAGAGCACAGCACGCCAGAGCATCCAACTGGTGGATTACTGCGCAGTAAGGTAAGTTCTACAAACAAACAGCGAAAATATGTTCCAAGGAATACCATCTACTTTTATTGATATATTCGATTCCATTTTAACAAGCACATATGAACTCACATTTGGAACTTTTAAAACCCAGCGAAACAAATTAAAAACATTAAAGGATTCAAGTTTAAATTTGAAATGTGAATGATATCATCAAGACTCTGTGTGCTGCTACCACAAATACAGGGCACACTCCCATCACCCAATTACACTGCAAGTGATGTCACTGCCAGGAAGGTGCTACAGTGAGGTGTCTGCATCAAAGAATAGGAGAAACAAAATTAGTGTTTGCGAATGTTTGAAATAAATTCAAATCCTGGACTCATGATTTGTTCACTGTTCTACTTTTAATACTTGTCCATCCTTCATTGCCGTGTTGGCATGCTGTGTTAACAGTATCCAGGAACAAGTGAGCAAGGCAGTAAATGGGAGTGAGGCTGTGAGGAGGTGGGAAAGGGGTAAGCAGAGTGACGTGAGGCAGTGAATGTGGACGTATTATGAGAATCAAGTGCCAACCAGTGGGGTTAGTGGGAAAACAGAGGTGGGAGCAGGGAGCTGAGGAGGTGGTAGTACAGAGCGGGAATGGGAAAGCAGGGGATTGATGTTGGTAAGTGAAGTGGGAGAACGGAGTGGAAAGTGGATGAGCAGGGTTCCGTAGATGTCAAGTAAGCAGGAGAGTCAATCGATGAGTGAGTAAGCAGAACACTGAGGACACAGCATCAAGAGGGAGAATAGAGCGGCAAGTAGAACTGCAAAGTGAAAGTAGTGAGTGTTTCCTGGCCATCTGTGGCACTGTGTATGTGCACTTAAGTGTAGTTTTTGTTAAGCTAATTCATGTGATGTGGTTATTCATTGGCTGGGCCAGCATTTATTCCTTATCCCTTGTTGCCCTTGACATGGTGAGCTATCTTTCTCAACTGTTGTGATCAAGACCAAGAATGTTGTTAGGGATGGAGTTCCTGGAATCTGATGCGGTAACACAAAATAGCAACAACTTCCAATTCTAAGCACTCTTTGATGCCACCAGCAGTGCCAACTTCCTCTACTGGTGTCGGACCAGAAGGTCAACCTTATCATCAAAGGGGTTATGTACAATATTAGGAAGTCCAGCCTCTTGATATAACTTTCTAGGAAACATCAAAATTATGGTCATAATCAAATTGGAATGCATTATAATGGCAGTTCCCATTATCAGTTCCCTTTCCAGATGTAAAAGTGATCTAGTTGATCAGACATCTCTCAGAGAAATTGTCAGGCCTTCTTTTCCATAGAACTAGAGATTGTAAAGTTACCTTCTTGAACATGAAATAACCAAATAAAGGACACTGCCACACATGCTTTGAAGTTCACAAGACTTGCTACCATGATTTACACAAGATTCCATCCAATCTTCCTCCCATTCCCTATAAATGAATTTTATGTTCTAACCGTTTCTCCCTCCATGTGGTTGTTCATTCTACATTCTCACCACACACTGGATAAAGACATCTCTCCTGAATCCATTATTGGATTTGTTAGTGACTATTTTGACTTTAACGTCCCGGTTCAGGCCTCTACAACATTTAGAAACTAATTATGAATTTGGAAAAGGCCTAGAAGAAGGCACAGGGATTACACTATATGATTGACCTGTGCAAAAATTTGAAGCCAGCACTAAGCTTACTGAGTGGTTTGCATAACTAAGCATGGGCATAAAACCCACAAGTTCAAGGACCACTTAAAAGCAACCTATAAAAGAGGAGGTACATTTTGGTTATGTATTAAAAGTTATGCCAATCGTGACTTCAAATTGGGAAAGAAACAAGACTCACAATATAACAGGTGTGTACGCCAAGGTTCTCTGACACATCAAAAGAAGTCTTGCTGAAGGAAGTAGAGAGGACAAGAACAGTCCTTGAGCTTCAAATGACCAGGAGACTCCACAGAAAAACATTGAAAAACAATGGGAGATACAGCTGGCATGTTCAATGATGGCACCACATCTACAAGAGTATGCAAGATAATCAGTGATGCCATGTAATTGGCCAAGGTTAATGAATGTATGTTCAAATGCCATGTCTTTACAACTAAAATATTAATCCCATAGGTTGTTGAATTCATCACATCTAGTCCACCCATATTCTAACAAACTCTCTAAATCATGACTAAGACAGCACATCCATAGTTTCATCTCACTTTTTATGCACAGCCCACAACCCTTAAAAACTATAGTCATGTCTGTCTTGATTTCTTTCCCTCCCTTCAGTGTAATCCTAACTGGATGCGTTTTTTTTTCTCAGATATCCAAAAAACAGCTAGTTGGTGGGTTAGTGGTCCAGGAGTAAAATGAAGAAGAATAACTGATTATGAAGAAACTCTATCCCTTGCTCTCGTAGTCCCAAGAACCAGTTCATAAATCGTCTCTAAACATTCATTAGAGGATAACTAGAGGCAGAATTGACATGTGGTGAGACACAAGGCCCAAACAGATTGCAGTTAGGATAGAGGGAAATTCTAGCAAAGGTGGCAGCTAGCAGGAGGACAAAGTCACATATGGGTTCTGTTATAGAGGACTCAGATTCGAATTTCAATGGCCAAATGTAAAAGAAAGAATACACATAAAATGTTTCTGTATTGGCAAACAAGTCAGACTTTGCACAGAGCTTAGAATTCATTATTTCCAGTGTGAAAGTAGCAGACAACCTGTTACCAAATTCATGGACTTTAGCCACCCAAAGCTGCGTCATGGTAAAGCCTCAGCTGCTATTGTAACATGTGCTGAAACTGCTTCCATGTCTGGGTGCTGCAGTGGAAATTTGGACCTAAAAATATGGATGTTCAGCAGGCTGACATAAATGGTCAGATTGCTGCCACCTTGTATATATAGATGGCACTATACAATGAGACCTTGCTATGTTTCATATGTTCGACATAGAGTCACCCTTGTGGCACTCCACCTCCAGTCTGAAAGCAACCCTCTACCACCACGCTCTGTCTTCTACCTTCAAGCGAGTTCTGTATGCCAATGGATAGTTCTCCCTGTATTCCTTGGGGAACCTTGTCGAACACCTTATCAAAGTCCATGTAGATCACATCTACCACTCTGCCCTCATGAATCCTCTTTGTAACTTCTTCAAAAAACTCAATCAAGTTTGTGAGACATGATTTCCCATGCACAAAGCCATGTTGACTATCCCTTTTTTCACGTTACTCTGAGACCTTCTCATTTAAGGTTTTAGTTTCTTCCTCGGGCAATCCTCTGTCTATCAGACACTTATTGGGATTGACGTGTTTGTGTCAAATCTCAAGACCCCAGTTACTTTAGCCCCAAGCTTCAAACCTGTTTTAAAGACAATAGGGCCACAGTCTGAAAGGACTCAGTTAACCAGAGACCCTGTAAACACTGGTATAGATCATAGGCATCAACAACTGCTGCCAGGACAATGGATATTGATAAAAATTATGTGCTGTCAATTGGACATAGAAGGAGCAGAAGACATTCTGTTCTTTTAACATCTCTGAATTTAAATGCAGTGCCATAAAGTAACACATGTGCAGACAGTGACACTGCAGCATAGGCAACCTGCTACCCTGGTAAAGCTGTATACTTGCCGTACCTGCTTAAAGCACAGTGGAAGACAGACTGTAAGCTGTTGTCTCCTTCAATCTGGAAGACGCGAGACATACACGGGTTCAAGGACATGTTAAATCATAGACAATACCATCCTTAACCTCTGCTGAGATGCAGGTCCAAAAGGCAACAATTTCACTTAGCACATCCTTATTAAAATGTTCACTGCTGAGTTTGAAAATGTTATAATGAGCCATGAAGAAAATGAAGAGAGTAGCCTCCTGCTAAAAGCTCTTTGTCCCATCAGGCTTCAAGTCAAAGGGAATAGTTTAACTTGATTTCTGAAGATCTTCAATGAAACACAACATGGGAGACTGCTTTACAAGATAATGTTAGATGTCAAGCTATATGGTTTACTGACAACCTAAGGGGACAAGCATAGGATATTAGGAGAACTAAATTGTGAAGAATAGTGGTAAGGAAAGGATTCCTGTGGGAACTCAAGCTGGGACGTTTTCTGTTACCAGGGCTCAATTTTACAATCACAATTTAGACTGGTCATTCTCTGTTGTATAAAAGATACTATTATGGACTAGGCCAAACCACTCAAAACATTCTTAAGCAGGCAGCCCCAGACATAACTTTACAATTTGTTTCGGTAAGTGTACAGTGAAAATTACCCAGAGTAAGTTAGCTAGGTTGAGTACAAGAGTTTAAAACAGACAAAAAATTATTCACAAAATGATACAATGAAATACAAAGCACAGAATAAAGAGCCCCTACAGAACATCCAAGCTAGACTTAATTAAGCTGTTGTGAATATACACCACAGTCCCAATAAGCAAAATCCCTTTAAAAAAACAGTATAAATGAAACATATAGAGTCATAGAGATGTACAGCATGGAAACAGACCCTTCGGTTTAACCCGTTCATGCCGACCAGATATCCCAACCCAATCTAGTCCCACCTGCCAGCACCCGGCCCATATCCCTCCAAACCCTTCCTATTCATACACACATCCAAATGCCTCTTAAATGTTGCAATTGTGCCAGCCTCCACCACTTCCGTTGGCAGCTCATTCCATACACGTACCACCCTCTGCGTGAAAAAGTTGCCCCTTAGGTCTCTTTTATATCTTTCCCCTCTCACCCTAAACCTATGCCCTCTAGTTCTGGATTCCCTGACCCCAGGGAAAAGACTTTGCCTATTTACCCTATCCATGCCCCTCATAATTTTGTAAACCTCTATAAAGTCACCCCTCATCCTCCGATGCTCCAGGGAAAACAGCCCCAGCCTGTTCAGCCTGTCCCTATAGCTCAAATCCTCCAACCCTAGCAACATCCTTGTAAATCTTTTCTGAACCCTTTCAAGTTTCACAACATCTTTCCGATATGAAGGAGACCAGAAAAATGCCTTCTTCACTATCCTATCTACCTGCGACTCCACTTTCAAGCAGCTATGAACGTGCACTCCAAGGTCTCTTTGTTCAGCAATACTCCCTAGGACCTTATCATTAAGTGTATAAATCCTACTAAGATTTGCATTCCCAAAATGCAGCACTTCGCATTTATCTGAATTAAACTCCATCTGCCACTTCTTAGCCCATTCAGATTGAAGTTGAAGGATGGAAAGAGAGAGAGAGAGTTTCCACACAACTAACTGTTGAACTCCTCACCAGTTCAGGACTGAACTAAACTGCTCAGCTCAGCTAGAGAGCTGACCACTCCCCTTTCTTTATACAGGTCTCTTCTAAAACATGACCACTTTGGCCTGAAGTCTTATTTGTTTAAATATTTGTTCAAAATCCTTTTCATCTCTGTACCTAATCAGTCTGATTGGAGCTCGGCCTGGTTTATTGCCCCTCTGAGTATCCTTGAGCCAAGGAATAGCTTTCAGAAAAAAAAGGGACTAGCTTTGTGACAATACCACTTATTGACTCTCACTGGGTCATCATGCCAATCTCTGAAGTAACCAAGGGTAAGCAGGCACAGCAATTGACTGTCCATTCCATTTTGGAATGATTAATTATCAAGCTACTCAATTACGTGTTTTTTTATAAATTGCTCTATCCACTTCTCATCATTGGATTGGAAAATGTTTGGGAGTGCTTTATGTTAGGGATGAGGAGATGGCACAATAGTAGAAGAAAAGACCATGATTGTGTGGAGTATACAGTCTGCTGGTGAAGGTGTCATTCCTTGTTTTCTAGCCTCATTTATTCATTGCTTTGAGCTTCCCAAAAGAAATCAAGATTGACAGGGCAGAGACTTTAATTTGTTGGCTGTTCATACCACTCCTCTGTTGTGAGTCACCCGTCTCAGTGCCAGATTGGACATGGCTCTTTATGCTGGGTTCGAGCAGAATGGCAATGGCACAGAATCTCCTGCCCCCACAGCCCCTCAGTCATCGCTTCAGACATCAGATCGGCCTTCTTGAGAAAAAGCCTGAGGAAAGTGACTGTCCCAGCCAGAATTCCCAGCCATGCATTCAGATCCTGTGCGGACCAACCAGCAGAAGTATTTGCTGACATCTTTAATCTCTTCTTGCTACAATCTGATGTCCCCATCTGCTTCAAAAAGGCCACTATTATCCCAGTACCAAAGAAAACACTGCAATGTGTCCCAATGCCTACCACCAGGTGGCTCTGATCTCTATAATTATGAAGTGCTTCAAGAGGTTAATCATGGCCCACATCCATTCTAGCCTCACAGCCTATCTCGATCCTTTGAAACAGGCCCACAGCGGACACCATTTCCCTAGCCCTACACTCATCCCTGGAACATCTGGAAACTAAGGATACCTATCAGGCTTCTATTTATCAACTATAGCTCCACCTTCGACACTATAATCCAAACCAGACTAATCTCAAAATTCTGAGATCTGGGTCTCAACTCCATCTCCGCAACTGGACCATCAACTTCCTGACCTACAGATGGCAATCAGTGAAGATAGACAACTGTACCTCTTTTGCAATAACGCTCAACACCAGGATGCGTACTCATCCTCCAAATGTACTCCCAGTATACTCACAACAGCCAAATTTCACACGGATGCCATCTATAAGTTCGCTGACCATACCAACATTGGAGGTCAGATATCAAACAACGATGGTCAGAATACAGGAAAGAGGTAGAGTGTTTGGTGTTGTGATGCAATGATAACAAACTCTCAATGTTGGCAAAACAAAAGAACTGATCATTGACTTCAGGAAAAAATGGGGCCATCACGTACACTATCTACATCAATGGAACTGAGGTGGAAAGCGTCAAGAGCATTAAGTTCCTCAGAGTTGCAATAACCAACAATCTGCCCTGGACTTCTCACAGAGCTGCGATGGTCAAGAAGGCACAGTAACGCTTCTTCTTCCTCAGGAAGCTTAGGAAATTTAGCATGTACAACTTTTACAGACGCACCACTGAAAGCATTCTGTCTGGGTATGTAACAGCTTGGCATGGCAACTGCTCTGCCCAGGACCATAAGAAAATGCAAAAGGTTGGAACATAGCCCAGCCCATCAGAAAAGCCAACCTCCCATTCATATACCCCATCTACAACCACACAGAAAAGCTGCCAACATTAGCAAAGACCCCTCCCACCCTGGTAACACTCTCTTCCAATGTTTTCCATTAGGCAGAAGATATACAGAAGCTTGAATAGATGTGCCAACAGGTTCAAGAACAGCTTCTTCACTGCCATTATTAAACTGCTGAATAAACGTCTCTAATTTCAAATCTAATGTTGATATTGCTTTTGTGCACCTCCTGTGCAGACATAACATTGTATGCTTCACTTTGTGTAAGCACCCTCTGATGTGTATGTCCTTGTATCTTAAGATCCGCCTGTACTGCTCGCAAGACAAATGCTGTCACTGTACTCAGGTACATGTAACAACAATAAATCAAATCAAATCAAATCAAAGACCCTGTTTAGGCTGGCAGCTGCCAATTGGCCATTTTACACTTAATTTAGGATGTTGGGAGCAGGAGAGAGTGGAGCACTCGGGTTCCATTCTATTTGATTCACCCTGTCAAAGTTCAGTCCCATATCACAGGTTTCCGTTGCTTAGTAATGGCTTTTATTCTGGTGTTTTCTCCCCAAAATCTCCACTAAATATCTAAGACTTAAGAATGTGCTTTGCTCCCAAATATTTCCATCAAAGTGAACAAAGAATTGTCTACAAGAGCTTGTAACATATGTTTGATTCTAATTTTTTTCCTTGTTTTTAGTTCCAAAATAACACACCATCAATTAACATCATTGAAGTTTGATTACTGCGGTACAGCTCTTCAGATGGGACAAGAACGAACAGACTAAAGGAAAACCTGATGAATCCATATTTTACACCAGTTCCATTAACACCAGTTCTTTATGCTTGAAAGCATGTCATAGCCAAGGCTTCCTTTCCTCAAAGGACCTGCATGGATATTAAGGCCGTACATGGGGAATTCCTTCTTCAGCATAAAGGGCCAACAAAGGTGACCCGTGCAAATGATATCCAGAGACATGCAGTATTGGCTAAGATCTACATGAAGACTGCAAACATCAGAGCACCCTACTCCATAAAGATCCCATTCTCATTATTTGGTTTACCAATCTAAGATTCTTTGTCAAGAGTGCGGTAGACCGACATGATGGTCAGCTCAGGAACTCAACACCTGGAAAGCACTCAATTATGAAATAGCATGGTTCCAGATATGCACTCAGTGAATTTCCATGCACCTAATAGACTGAACAGGTGAGGAAGCACCAGCAAGCTGACCAAGAAGATTTTGTAAATGTGTCAGTGATACTCAAATGGATCTGTCCAACTTGGAAGAAACTCTTGAGTTGAGATTCTAAATATCAGATTATACAGAACATTTCTTGTTTTGGCAACAGTACACACTGGTTTATTTTTCCTTTGTTTTGGAATTCAACACACATTATATATGGAGAATTAGTTTGATTCTCATTAGTTCCATTGAAGTCAAAAACATCTTTAATTACATTCATGTTTGAACTGTTATATTGATTCATAATATTTCTGACAGGAAGATTAACTCTAAAAGGTGAAGAGAACTCCCTTAATTAATAGAGTTAGTACTCCTATTCATACCTAGCAATTGAGGTTCAAGTATTCATTTTAAAACAGCACCTTGCATAATCATACAGTTGTACTTCGAAATAGTAGAATTGAATGAGGATCTTCTCAATGTTGGGGGATCTTTTGATGCTGTGTGGTTCAAGAAGGAAGGCCACTGAGCTGCTTAAATGCCACTCTGTAGAAGCGGAAATTCCTCATGTTAAAGGCAGAGTCAAAGGTAGAAACATCCTCTGCAAGAGATGAAGTGCCTGACGTTGAGAATCATTTTGCCTGCCATGCTTCTAGCAATGCAAAATGTGTGACTGGAATAGCACATAAAGCTGGCATTACAGTTCTAAACTTCAACTATCATAATTTATTTATGATTTTCTCCTCTGGTTCTGTTTTTTTCATGTTTTCCTGATATATCTGCTATTTTGTGACAAAGAGCAGTCTCAGGAAACTGTTACATTTTGTTTTGTAACTCGATTCACCAGGGAAATTGCCCTCTGCTTTTTCTCCCCAGGCCCACCTGTGTGATAGGGACTGAATCTGGGCTATGCATATACCTGACAGTCAGGGTAGTATAATTGACTGGGCGGCTGGATTGTGATACAGAGTGGAGGTTCAATTCCCACACCGGCTGATGGTACCATGAAGGACTCTTTCTCAACCTCTCCCTTTGCTTGAGGTGTGGTGATTCTCAGGTTATCCCTACCAATCATCTATCTCTAATGAGAGAGAAGGCCTACTTTACCTTTACCTGGCAACATTGGTTATATCAGAATGACACGGAGATCAATTTTCTATGATATCCTAGTGCAGGCATTGAGTCATCTGTGACATTTATCAACATTAAGCCAATATTAGATGGAGATAGTAAGTGCCATAACGGAACAAGGCTGGTGCACGAGATATTTAATAACTCCTGGCTTATAGTCCATGCCATGAGATGCTCTGTAAATTCATTGGTTATGTTTTTCTTTTATCTTCAGCAGTCCCAACAGACAATATTGCTTTGGAGCAAGTGGTAAATATTGAAATTGACAAGATGCATTATTGACGTGTAAAAGGCTTGTATTGGATCATCTGCTTATGAGAAATTTATTTTTCAAATGTATTTTTCAAATTTATTTTCATGGAGATAATATCCCATTAATGTTTTTCATCCTTTATTGATTAATTGAGACATGAACTTTCTCACTGAACGTTGTACCATATTGATACACTGGTGTAGACTAGTTTACACAAAGGAGATGAGTGCCCACTACAGTAATTCTTTATTTTACATTTGAATAAACATCCCCAAAGGTGGCATTTATGACAAATGTTCCCACTGAAATTGAGTGGAAAAATAAAGACCATTCATCTTCTTACTGTAGGCCAGAGCTCACCAGTAATCTCTCCCCCATTTCAAGCAAATATGGTATATTGAATATACCACATTATTAGCTGAAAAGTGGAAAACATTTAAACATGCATGGTATGAATTCAGTTCAGACTTTGATTACACATTTTATTTTTTTCCAAATATAACTTATAAACGTAATTCAAAATTGCCCGAGCTCTTCATTGAACATTGAGAACACCAAGAATCACCTGCAGATCTATGCATCTAATCCTCAAGTGGGCATTCTTGTACAGTGAGATTCCAGCTGAGAACAGAGCCTCGTATTTATCTAAGCTATCTTCAATTAAATCCTATTCATTACCTTCATCAATGCCATACGATTGCAGCATACATGATGTTTACATATTTGTTTTTATTTTTAAACGCTGTTAATGAAGAATTTGGATAGTGCCTATCCAATAGATTTCCAGTCTTCCACAATTAAAAGTTAGAGGCCCTGAAATTCCTGAGTGATTTTTATTTACAGCTATTTACAGCATCTCTTGAGGAAATTATACCAGAAACATGATAGACAGTCAATGGTAGCCAAATGGTGCATCCAGGCTAGGCTATTTAGGAATCTTCACGGTAACTGCAATGTGCCTTTTGAAAAGTGTCCTGATCTTGCTGAAGAAATTAGGTAGTAATGTACACAGGGGATGTTCTCAAAGGGCTAAATAGACTTCTTGATCCAAAAAGCTGGATTAATATTCAGTTATTTTTTGTGCCTGTCTGATATCACATATATCTAAAATACTTTCCTTTTCACTTTTAGTCACATATTAAGATTAAATCTTATGCATGCAATGAGAGAGATGGGGTAGATTGACCACTGGTTTGAGCGTGAGTGAGCCTTTTGCTTGCTGTTGGGTTAATGCCAGCAGTAGTGGAATGAATCCTTTCAGCAATCATTATTTGCCCTCTTCGAAGCCTCATTTATAGTAGCAGGGCAGGGAAAGCCTGCCATGGGCATTGGACAATCAGAATGGAAGTAGGAAAGTGATAGAGACCTCAGCTGCCACCCTCCAGTCTGATTAAATGCCTCTATCACCATATTCACCACCAATATGGGCAGAAGATTCTCCCCTAATTTCTTTTCAGTTTGTAAATTAAAGTACATATCTTGTAATAGTTTTTTTTAAAAATGAACTGTAGCTCAAGAGATATGTATGGGCATAGATGTTGTTCCTGTCCTGTGGAGTTGCATTTATTATTAGATCAGCTTGGAACAGGTTAAAAAGATTAACAGTTATTTTATTATTTTATTTTCACTGCCGCATGTGATTATCGCCCTCATATTTTATTCTCAAAATAGTATCCAGCAATCAATGTTTTTCTTCGAGGGAAAAATATTTCCCAATGTACTTGTTCTCGGTATACTTGAATGTGATCAAAGTAACAGTGTGTAAAAGCATTTAGAAGCCTTTTTTAAATTCAGAATCCAGCCACAAAATGATCCCAGTTACCACCATTTGCTAAACCTGGGAAGATATGTTTGGCTTCTTTTCTCTCCTTTTATATTATAAAATAAATGAAGTGATCATGGTAGGATTGTGCATATACTGGCAAATTGTCTGATGTTAGGTATTGGTCAGCCATTAGATAATGGTATGCCTTTCAACACCTGTCTGCACCAATATTATGTCATTACCAGGAAGCCACTATTACCTTTTGTAAAAATCCATCAGATTCACTAATATCCTTCAGTGAAGGAAAATCTGCCATCCTCACCTGGTCTGATCCACTCTAGACCCACAATAATCTGTTTACCTCTTAACTATGCTCTGAAATGATCTAAAAAGCCACACAGTTCAAGGGCAATCAGAGACGGACAACCAATGCTGTCAGCACTACCACATCCAGGGAAAATATAATTTTGGAGAGAGGTTAGCATACCTGTGACTCATTTTCTACAAAGGGCTATAAGGAAACAACCTTAAAACAATTTTATTTTTCTAGTTTGGTGGACTTGAACTTGAACCCTCCAAGTAAAGCCTTCACCTTTCCTTTGGACCAGCTTCTTGCCACAATAAGCTTACCAGCTGCCAGTCGTGAGAGAACAGGAAGAAGTGTTCTCACTTCAGTTGTCACTGTTCATTTTGTCAGAATTCCTCTGTTCCAAATTGGAGCAGCTAGGTTGAAGGATAAACACCCCAATCTATTTTCTGTCCCACTTCTTCT
This sequence comes from Chiloscyllium plagiosum, assembly GCF_037043375.1. Lineage (NCBI taxonomy): Eukaryota > Metazoa > Chordata > Chondrichthyes > Orectolobiformes > Hemiscylliidae > Chiloscyllium > Chiloscyllium plagiosum. The sequence goes on from NW_028270141.1 coordinate 63,665,077, forward strand.
GAAATTGTGCTGGGTGTGTTTACTGAAAAGGACTGAGGATATTCAGCCTTCACAGTAGTTTTCTCTACTTTAATATCATGCAGGAAAACCTCAAACATTAATACTCTCAATGCTCTTGAACTGTGTGGCGTTTTAGGTCATTTCAGAGCATAGTTAAAAGGTAAACAGATTATTGTGGGTCTAGAGACCTTACCAAATGTGAGAGCATTTAAATTTGATGGAAATAAAAATCGAGAGAGATTCAAAACTGGCTGCTGACTTTTTGCCACAAGGTCACTCAAATGACTCAAAGAGAAGACCAACCTCTGTTAGTTCACAGAATGCAGGTTTGTTCTTCACCTAAAAGTATTCAAGTTATTTAGAAATAAAAACAGGAGAAACTCAACTGGTCGCACAGCATCTGCTGAGAGAAAAACAGAAATAGTGTTTTGAATCCTGTATGATTCTTCTTTCGAATCTGAGACCCTTTTTAGAGTCCTTTGGTGATCATTGCACACTGCAGACCTACAGAATTACTGTTTCAGTGTTCTTATGGACAACTGGACTCAGTGAAGTAAAATATCCTTTTCTTATTGCTAGCTTCCCTTTTGCATCATTATCCACAAACCTGAATTTTCAGCTCACAGGTCTGATCTCACTGTGGTCCTATTCCAAGTCCCAACAGAGTCAGAAATATTAAGAGTCAACGCCAGTATTCACTGAGTATATGAAGAATAGCAACCACCTGAGAAATTAAACAGCAATGTGGATTATTGCATTCAGGATTGGAGAATGGAAGGTAATTAAAATGGAAAGAAACATATAAATCTAGGCAAGAAGTTTAAATAGTGGTTATCACACCGTTAGACTATTCCATCAACAGTTACACCTATTTTGAAGTAACATCACAATAAGATAAATTGTAGTTTTGGAGGTAAAGGGTAAACACTGATTATAGCACCAAGGGCACCTGCTCCACTTCAAAAGTATCAAGGGATTATTTATATTCATCACAGACAGTGCAATCATTCAACTGAAGGACACAAAAGCATGCACAAATGTCAGCTACTAATGCATATTTTAATCTTGAAAATGATCCTGGAAACATAACTATCTATTGCTGAAGCAGGAATTTTATTGTTGTATTGAGCAAGGTTGGCATTTGAAGGCTTAGAGAATTTAACAGGTAATCATGGGCCTTTGAGAAACTTAATAGCTTCAATAAGGCAGGGACACATTTAGTGAGCCCTCTTGCAATCCTGGTGGGTGGGGGGAGCATGCAAGAAAACATGTGGACTTCTCAGAATCACAGAATTATAATGGTGCAGAAGGTGGCCACTCTGCCCATCGTCCTTGCACATGCTCTATTATCTAGTGCCGATTGTCCACCTTTTGCCCATATCACGGTGCACTATTACTGTCCAAATAATCATCCAGTATCCTCTTGAATGTCTAAATCAATCCTGTCTCCTCCACATTCCCAGGCAATGCATTCCATAATCTATGGAGGATAGTGGGCTAGTGTAGGTTAGGTGGACTTGGATCGGCGCAACATCGAGGGCCGAAGGGCCTGTACTGCGCTGTATTCTTCTATGTTCTATGTTCTAAGTACTCAGTGTATGAAAAAGATTTTTCTCTTATCACCCTTGCTTCATTTACACATCACTCTAACTCGATACCCATTTGTTCTTGCTTCTTGTACAAGCAGAAATAAATTCACCCTCTCTATTCTGTCGAGCCTGCTTACGATTTTGAAATCATCAGTCAGATCTCCCCTGACCCTTCTTCTATCTGTGGAAGACTTCTTCAATCTATCTTTATTGCTGAAATTTATCATACCTAGAATCATTCGAGTTAACTGTTTCTTTACTCTCTCCAATGCATTCAAATTTTTCCCCTCTCATCTTAAACCTATGCCCTCTGGTTTTGGACTCCCTCACCTGGGGAAAAAGACCTAGGTTATTCACTCTATCCATGGCCCTCATGATTTTATAAACCTCTTCAATACTCTAGTGGATAAAAGTCCCAGTCTATTCAGCTTCTCCCTGTAACTCAAACCCTCCAGTCCTGACAACATCCTTGTAAATCTCTTCTGCATCCTCTCAAAGTTTAACAACACTAATTTCTACTGTCCCACAGAGCTGACAGTCTTTTCTGTGCCCCCGTCATTTTCCAATTCCATTATCCCTATGCCTTAATTTTACTAACTTGAAAACAATAATTTAATTATTCTTTATTATTATATTAAATCTTAAATTGCCTCATTGATACTCAATATTTTATGTATTGCATTAGCATGTGATTAAACCCTACAATGCCATAACTAATATTTAGCGCATTGAATCCTACAATGAGTGCTATTTCATATATTAAATCATAAATTGTCCACACAGATATTCAATCTTGTATTGCTCAAACTAATATTACATTTTACATTGCCAGAAATATTTAATTTTTCAAAATCTTGCAATGTCATGTTACTATTTAATAATTTAATTATGTATTATTTATTCTGATACTTTAAGGTTTTCTTTTCAACTTGATTTCTGACTTTAGCCTCCCTTTTGTATTTGTGAGGGAGATATGCCGAGCCATGAGGTTTAAGGTCAAAAACAATCCTGCTGATTCTGATAGGTCACACCATTTCATGAATGCTCAGTCTTGAGTTGCTAGATTTGTTCAAAATCTGTCCCATTTAGCAAGTGATAGGGCCACACAACATAATGGAGGATGTCCTCAAAGAGAAAATAGGATGTTGTATCCATAAGGTCAGTGCAGTGATCTGTCCTACTATTAATGCCATGGTTGGACACTCCACAACAGAAAGATTGGTGAGGACAAAGTCAATAGATTTTTTCTGTTTTTATAGTTCTCTCTGAACATGTCACAGACTCAGTCAAGCAGCAATGTCTTAAGGACTTGGCCAACTTATTCAGTAATAATGCTACTGAGTCACTTTTGATGACAGATTCTGAAATCCTCCATCCAGAGTACATTCTGTGTCTCTGCCACCCTCGGTACTTCCTCCAAGTAGTGTTCAACATGCGGGAGTAATAATTCATCTGCCAAGGTGTGCAGATAGTTGGTAATCAGCAGGATGTTTCCTTGGTCATGTTTGATCTGATGCCAGGAAACTTTATGGGATCTGGAGTCAATGTTGAGCATTTCCAGGCCTGTGACTCCAGACTCACAGCAATGTGGTTGTCTCTTAACTGACCTCTGTTATGGCCGAGCAAGCCATTCAACCTTATCAAACTGCTAGAAAGTCTTTTTAAAAAATGAATGAAACCAAGGAACACAGCATCAACTTAGGCATAGCAAATGAAGGGGGCAAACTCAGCTTTGTTGGCCCTTTGAAGTACTCCTCACCAACTTTTGGAGTTGTGTGCCAAAATTTCTCCAAGGTGACACTGTCTCTTAATGGAAAGGACATACCCAGGGATAGTGAAGGTGGTGTCTGTGACATTGTCTGCAAGTTCTGATTTAGTGAGTATAAGCATGTTAAGCTATTGCTTGACTAGTCTATGGGACAACTCTCCCAATTTTGGCACACAACTCCAAAAGTTGGTGAGGAGTACTTCAAAGGGCCAACAAGGCTGAGTTTGCCCCCTTCATTTGCTATGCCTAAGTTGATGCTGTGTTCCTTGGTTTCATTCATTTTTTAAAAAGACTTTCTAGCAGTTTGATAAGGTTGAATGGCTTGCTCGGCCATAACAGAGGTCAGTTAAGAGACAACCACATTGCTGTGAGTCTGGAGTCACAGGTAGGCCAAATGAGGATAGCAGACCTCCCTCCCCAAAGATCATTAGTAAACCAGATGGGTTTTTGTCACAACTGACCATTTTTTTTTTGGTTACCATTTGGCTAGCTAATCATATTCTGCTCCCTGCATTCCATATACAACTGTTGAAGGAACAAAGACAGAGAAAACGATCTGTAAGCAATGTGAAGAGAAGAACAAAACATCAACATCAAAGGGAAAAGAGTACAATTAAACTAAATGAAAAAAGTTCAAATGTTGAAGGGTAGAAAAAATAAAGTTTAGAAATTAGAGAGAAGTGGAAAAAGGCACAGAAAACTTTCAATTAGGAATCCCCTATACAGTACAGTTACTGCACTACTCCCTTCACCTACTCATCCCTTGCTTTGTACTTTTTGATACAGCTTTTGGGTAAATCCTTTTCCAAGTCTGACAAGGATAAACTTTGAAGCACACAATGTATTTAATTAATGAAATTAAAAATGACCAATATAGTCACAATACATTGTAGCTGAAATCTGCTCAGGCCCTCCTTATTCACTAATTACCTGTTTAATGGTTCATCCACTGAGCTCAAAGTTACTGAAGAAAGTACCACACTGTAGCTTTCTGTACTTTATCACACTTACGACTGCATTGGCAATAGCCAATTATTTGAAGACATAATAATACATATTCTAGTGTCCTTTATTTTGTCCATTTTGATTGCATACTTTCTTCACTTTGCAAGCACTTTTTCAGTTCACATAAAATTTAGATAAAACGCAAACTAAATTTACAAAAGCAGAAATTGCTGGAGAAATTTAGCTTGTCTAGCAGCTTTTGTGGAGATAAAACAGAGTTAACATTTCGAGTTTTATGACCTTTCTTCAAAACAAACCCATCTGAAGATGCTGCCAGGCCTGCTAAGTTTCTCCAGCAATTTCTGTTTTGGTTTGTTTCAGATCTCTAACACCCACAGTTTTTTTGTTTTATTTCAGCTAATTAAACTTACTCTCACTAAGTCTTATTAAACAACTCTACATACAAAGTATATAAACTCAAAAACGATTCAATCTCAGTGTGTTTTTAAAAATGAGTCACAGCTATAATTTAGTGCTGAAAGAGTAGAATGGTTTAAGGATATTTTCTGATAAATAGAAATTGATAAAAGCTTTTATATGTTTTTAGTTTGACAATTTCCTATTCCTATCGTATTAATTCCTCAAATAAAAGTTAAAGTTCTGTCAGCAAACTTTAACAAGAAAGCAAATGTGGTGTTGAAATCCTAAAATAGTCCAACTGTCGTGACATAACTACAAAATTGAAATACTGCAGATGTTAAAAATCTATAAAATAAACAGAATAAGCCCAGTTGGTTGGACTGCGTCAGTGGAAAGAAACAACATTTCAATGGGTTGGCACGGTGGCTCAGTAGTTAGCACTGCTGCCTCACAGCACCAGGGTCCCAGGTTTGATTCCAGCCTTGGGTGACTGTCTGTGTGGAGTTTGCACATTCTCCCTATGTCTTCGTGGGTTTCCCCTGGGTGCTCCGGTTTCCTCCCACAGTCCAAAGATGTGCAGGTCAGGTGAATTGGTCATGATAAATTGCCCATAGTGTTGGGTGCATTAGTCAGAGGGGAAATGGGTCTGGGTAGGTTACTTTTTGAAGGGTCGGTATGGACTTGCTGGGCCGAAGGGCCTGTTTCCACACTGTAGGGAATCTAATCAAAGCCGATGATCTTTCAAATGAACAGTTATTGCAAAAAAGTGAAATGATTCAATTGGTGTTAAGAAGAGAGAACTTAAGCACTCCCAAATTGATAGCTTCCATGTTATTGCAGCAAGCTATATGGAATAGAAAGATCATATTCTCTGTTCAAGTGGCTGAGCCCAGCTGAAGTGATAAACAGGATGCCTCAAAAAGAACTGAAATTAGCCATGGTTCCCATTCAGTAGCCCAAATTGAAAAGTATATAGGCATGGGAATTGGTTAGGGGCAAAATCCTGCTTGAATGGCATAACACTTTCAGCTTGTTGATAATAATTGCACACAAATAAATGACCACTTTGCTGAGGTGCTACAGTGCAACTGGTCCCTAAGGAACCATACCCAAGTATTAATCAACATTTACAGAACATGTGTGCAAATGATTAGAAGGGGAGTAAATAAACATATTCTCAGTTGTACAACAAAGTTGCTAATAAGTCAACATTATTGATAGTTTCAGTGGAAATATTAAGTATAAAATTGGAAGCTCAGGTTGTACTGACATACTAGACCTATAAGCAAAAAGACCATGCCCTCTCTCCTCACCCCCTAACACACTCCCCACCAAACTCACAGCAGATTAATTTTATTTTAAAGCAGACTAATTTCACGCAACATCCATTGAAATACTCGGAAAGTTGAGCATATTGTTTCTTAATTACCACCACGTTGTTTATGATAATAATTCAGAAAATGTCCCAGAGACCGACTTTGCAAAAAATTGCAATTGTGAAAATTAGAGAGTTACAGGCCTTATGAAAGGTATCTAATTTGAAGTTGATGATCTCACTTCCACGATATGCAACAAATTATAGCCTGAATGTGGAAATTTGCTAAGCTGTATTGATTCAGCATGTGTATATGACATTATGGCATGGCATAGTAAAATATAGATAATATTGAAATCTGTATTAAATGCAAAGGCCCTATATTATTTCAGAAGATTTGTCAGTACAGCACTGAATTACTGGACTTTGCTCAAAGGTACAGTGAACTGCTTCAAATGCTCTGATATAGGATTCAAAAGTGAAGAAAAATTTGTGACTTTTTCAGCATGCTGTATGTCATATGTATTTTTGTATGAATCATTGTTCTGAGCAATACGGGTTAATCACTCCAGTGTTCTCCCCAAAGGCTGTGTTTCATCACTTTGAATTGTAGTTATTTCTGATGATAGTGTTACCACAAGCCATCATTGCCCAAAATTGGGAATTCTACTTTGCTGAACCTGAAAATTAGCAAAAGAAGGGATTTCAACTACCATCAACTTCTCCAGGGCAATAAATACCAGCCTTGTAAGTGTTGTCTGCATCCTGAGAATTACTTTTTAAAATATTTTAACCACCAAATATAATCCATATTTGTTAGCATTCTTGATCCTAAAGGAAGAAGTATATATTTTGGGAAGATATTTTTGTTGTGAAATATATTCCACATGGAAAAATAATTAAATTGCTATGTTTAAGAGAATGGAAAATTAGTACATTGCATCTTTGTAAAATGGGTCAGAAACTGGGTTAGCAAGAAAAGCATACCGTTTATCTGTCCAGTTCAACATGTTTCTTTTTTAGAAATGACTTAAATTTGGCATAGTTATTTTAACTCTGCTCACCTCTGAATTTGGGTCAACATATTCCAACAGAATGAAAGCTTCTTTTGCCTACCAGATGTAAAGGCCTCACATGAAGTAGATTTGGGCATTAGCAACAGAGCTCTTGGTGCATTTTGGATTCAAAGCAACAAATCAGCAACTATTCTGGAAATAATTGGGACTAAATTGGCCGATTCACTCAGACAGGCTGCGCGGATGACTGTGCAGGAAATGAATAACATACCATACTACTCCAGGAAAGGATTATTTTCTCAATTGCAGTAGAAACATGCTATTAATATGGAATTAATAGTTATGTAAGAGTGATTGATTCTGACACTCAATGCCCAGAAATGTACTGAAATTCACTGAACAAATATTAATGATAAAGTTACCTGGTAGATTATTAGGAGATAGAATAACAATATTAAATATTTTACCGCCAGCAATGTCAGTTTGGCAGAGTATCTTGATCAATTGGTTATGAAAAATCGGTATGTTATCTGAGAACCTTGTTTGAATGTATATGTTATATTTGTTGGCCTGGCTAAGTCCACTTGTGAAGAGTTTTACACTGTCAGAGAAATCAAGCAAAGACCATTTCATTCAGGGACAGTGTAGAAATGAATTTAGTATTAAAACTACTTTTAACATTGCTTTTCTGTACTCCTAAGATTCATGTATAATTGGAATTATACATATCCGAGCCAAGAACTATTTGCAAATATTGTCACTAAGAATTAATATAAATGTTAATTCCAAATTGTTTTATACAACTATATATAAACTAATAAAAGTATAATACATTTTCAAAAATATCTTTGGACTTTTATTTGAAATGTAAACTTGTGACAGTTGTGATTTGGACCAGACCAGATACAATTAATATTTAGCCATTGTTACAATTCCTTTTTCAACCAGTGATAGAGTCACTGTGGGATTAGAGATTAGTATCTTTGAATTTAAGGCAATATGTTTAACACTTTTATTGTCCTTTTATACAGACTTGAAAGGCTTTTAATGGAATTCTATCACTTCTTTGCCATTGATACGGAGTCAAACTTATTTACATTGTATTCCACTGGTACAACAGGTGCTCACAAGTTACCTTGATCACTATCTGTGAGTGAGGCCAATATTTATGTTTAAGGACTCCTCAGGAAATGTGATTGGGAGAAAAATGCCAAAGGAAGAAACTTCTGGGGAACAATCACTAGTAGTCACATTGTTTCCTTCAAACAGCAAAGAATACAGCAAAGACCAGGCAGTCACAACAAAATTGGGCAATTCATCCTTGCCCATGCTCTCAAAACCATGCATATCCTATCCTAAGAGCAAATGCAAAACTTGTTTATGTAAGAATATTTGGGTCCCATCCAAACAGAGACTAACCGACATTGTAGAGATTTTATGATTCTAACGGATTGAAAACAGGACAACAGGGTAGTATAGAAACAGCATACAACACAGATTCAGATGAACACTTCCTGTTTTATCGCACTCCTTGGTTTTATTGGCAACTTATGAGAAGCCCTATAGTGTACTAATAATTCCAATTGATGTTTAACAAAGTTCTACATGGAATTTGAGCTCAAAGTCCTGGGCATTCAGGGAGAGAATCAAATGAAAAATGATACACATAGCATTCCAAAGTTCTGAAGCAGAATCTAAATGTTGACTGTTTTTCTCTCTCCACAGACCTGCTTAGTTTTTCCAGCATTCTGTGTTTGTTTCAGATTTTCAGCATGAGGAGTATTTTGACTTTTGCAAGGTTTGTGAAGGTTTGTAGCTCAGGTTGAGGTTTAGGCTGTAGATTTGCTCGCTGAGCTGTAGGTTAGATATTCAGACATTTCATTACCTGGCTAGGTAACATCATCAGTGGCGACCTCCAAGTGAAGCGAAGCTGTTGTCTCCTGCTTTCTATTTATATGTTTGTCCTGGATGGGGTTCCTGGGGTTTGTGGTGATGTCATTTCCTGTTCGTTCTCTGAGGGATTGATAGATGGTATCTAGATCTATGTGTTTGTTTATGGCATTGTGGTTGGAGTGCCAGGCCTCTAGGAATTCTCTGGCATGTCTTTGCTTAGCCTGTCCCAGGATAGATGTGTTGTCCCAGTCGAAATGGTGTTTTTTTTTCCTCTGTGTGTAGGGCTACGAGGGACAGAGAGTCATGTCTTTTTGTGGCTAGCTGGTGTTCATGTATCCTGGTGGCTAACTTTCTTCCTGTTTGTCCTACGTAGTGTTCGTGGCAGTCCTTGCATGGAATTTTGTAGATAACGTTGGTTTTGTCCATGGGTTGTACTGGGTCTTTTAAGTTTGTTAGTTTTTGTTTGAGAGTGTTGGTGGGTTTGTGTGCTACTAGGATTCCGAGGGGTCTTAGTAGTCTGGCTGTCATTTCTGAAGCTTCTTCGATGTATGGTAAGGTGGTTAGGGTTTCAGGCTGTGTTAGGTCTGCTTGTCGTGGTTTGTTCCTGAGGAATCTGCGAATCGGAATTTTTGAGTATCCGTTCTTCTTGAATACGTTGTATAGGTGGTTCTCCTCTGTTTTCTGAAGTTCGTCAGTGCTGCAGTGTGTGGTGGCTCATTGGAATAGTGTTCTGATACAGGTTCGTTTGTGTGTGTTGGGATGGTTGCTGCTGTAGTTAAGTATTTGGTCAGTGTTTGTCAGTTTTCTGTATACGCAGGTTTGTAGTTCTCTGTTGTCCTTTCTTTCGACTGTGACGTCCAGGAACACAAGTTTGTTGTCGGTTTCTTCCTCCTTGGTGAACTCTATGCCTGTTGAGGGTGTTGTTGATGATGTTAAATGTCTCTTCTATCTTGTTTCGTTTTGTGATGACAAAGGTCATTATTTATTTATTTAAGCTTTATTTAAACTACAATGCAATTGAATGTTACAATGATGAGATGTTAGAATACCTCCAGGTGGAGGAGACAAAGTGAGATGATTGGCTTCCCTTCATTCATCTCATGCCGTCACATTGTGATCTTGTGATATCAAATGTTTAAAAAATCAAACCAGGTAAAGAACTATTCTATTGCCTTATCAGATTTTCAAATATACAACATTATATCCAATTTGTGTTTTACGTATTTATAAATGTTTTAATTTATAAATAAAAATTGTGCTAATTAGTTTCTCAATTTAGTCAGTCTTACAATGTTTATCAAGACAGATATAAATCCCAATGAGTTGTAAAATATACATAATCTTAGAATTAATATCTCATGCATCAGAACAGAAATTTTTGCGCAAATTTATATAAGTAATACATAAATTATATCAGAGGGAGTGTGTGATTCAACAGGCAGATGTTCACGTTTTCGATCATTTCTTCCTACTGCTGCAAGAATGAAATATACTGCTTTGCAGAACAATTAAAGAAAGAATTTGCACCTGCTTGAGACTCAGAGAAGACCATATAAGACATAGGAGCAGAAATTAGGCCATTCAGCCCATTGAGTCTTCTCTGCCATTCAATCATAGCTGATACGTTTCTCAACCGCATTCTCCCACTTTCTCCCCATGTCCCTTGCTCCCCTTGACAATCAAGAACCTATCTATCTATGTTTTAAATATACTCAATGGCCTGGTCTCCACAGCCTTCTGTGGCAATGAATTCCACAGATTCACCATTCTCTGGCTGAAGAAGTTTATCCTTATCTCTGTTCTAAAGCATTCCTCCTTTACTCTAAGACTGTCCCCTTGGGTCCTAGCCTCCTCTACCAATGGAAACATCTTCCCAACATCTACTCTGTCCAGGCCATTCAGTATTCTGTAACTTTCAATTAGATTCTCCCCTCGTCCTTCTAAACTCCATCAAGTATAGACCCAGAGTCCTCAAACATTCCTCATATGTTAAGCCATTCATTCCTGGGATCATTCTCGTGAACCTCCTCTGGACCTGCTGTAGGGTCAACACATCCTTCCTCAGGTATTGGGCCAAAAATTGCTCACAATACTCTAAACGCGGTATGACTAGAGCTTTTTAAAGTTTCAGAAGTACATCCCTGGTTTTATATTCTGCTCCTCTCAAACTAAATACCAACATTGTATTCCTCACTCAATATAGCTTTATTATTAGAAATGACTTAGTTGGAGATACTTGTATAAGGTCAACTTGTGTATCTTGTCATGCTTCATGAATTTGTCTTATTGATACATAAAGTAGTTGGAAAGATTTGTCACCTGATTAACAACCTCACAGATCTCAATGTGAACATTCATTACATGGCTATAACCAATCAGATGGTTAGTCAATGGCTGAAGACTTCATAGAATATTATAAACCATGCAATGAAAAGATGCCACCCAGATGCATCCATTAGCAGCAATCACTCTGAATAGCAACTGAATTCAGATCATTAGCTCTGGTCTCCACTGGTTGAATTCTCATGGAGTGTCGACGAATCCACATTCTTTAACTCAAGCGAGCATCACTCATTTTGCAATTTATCAAGATGAGAAATAAATCGTGATATCTTGATAAGTGTCCATATTACTGAGAAGGATGTCTTAAAATGCATAAAGATGACTAAAAATCCCCGAGTCCTAATCAGATATACCCCAGAACTTTTTGGGAAGCTAGGAAAGTGATTACAGGTCCCTTGCTGAGATATTTCTAACATTGATAGCCACAGGTGAGGTACCAGAAGACTGGAAGTTGGCTAAGGTGGTGCCATTATTTAAGAAAGGTGGTAAAGAAAAACCAGGGAACGATAGGCTGATGTCAGTGATGGGCAAATTGTTGGAGGGGGTACTGAGGGAAAGGATTTACATGAATTTAGAAAGGCAAGAACTGATTAGGGATAGTCAAAAGGTCTTTGTGAGTGGGAATTCATGTCTCACAAACTTGACAGAGATTTTTGAAGAAGTGACAAAGAAGATTGATGAAGGCAGAGCAGTGAACGTTGCCTTTATAGACATCAGCAAGGTGATTGACAAGGTTCCTCATGGTAAACTAGTTAGCAAGGTTAGATCACATGGAACATAGAGACAGCTAGCCATTTAGATACAAACTTGACTCGAAGGTAAGAGACAGAGGGCGGTAGTGGAGGATTGTTTTATGGACAGCAGGCCTGTGACCAGTGGTGTTCCACAAGGATCGGTGCTAGCTTCACTGCTTTTTGTCATTTATATAAATTATTTAGATGTGAACATAGGAGGTATGATTTGTAAGTGTGCAGGTGACACCAAAATTAGTGCTGTAGCGGACAGTGAAGAACGTTACCTCAGAGTACAATAGGACCTTGATCAGATGGGCCAATGGGCCAAGAAGTGGCAGATGGAGTTTAATTTAGGTAAATGTGAGGTGCTGCATTTTGGTAAGACAATCAGGGCATGACTAATATATTTAATATTAAAGTCTTGGGAAGTGTTGCTGAACAAAAATCCTTTGTGGTGCAGGTTCATAGTTCCTTGAAAGTGGAGTCGCAGGTAGACAGAATAGTGAAGAAGGCATTTGGTATGCTTGCCTTTATTGGTCAGTGCATTGAGTAGAGAAATTAGGAGGTTATGATGTGACTGTACAGGACATTGGTAAGGCCACTTTTGGAATATGGCATTCAATTCTGGTATCCCTGTTATAGGAAAGATTTTGTTCCACTTGAAAGGGTACAGAAAATGTTTACAATGTTGTTGCCGGAGTTGGAGGATTGAAGCTATAGGGAGAGGTTGAATAGGCTGGAGCATTAGAACCTGAGGGGTGACCTTACACAAGCATATAAAATCATGGATAAGGTGAATATTCAAGATCTTTTCCCCAGGATAGGGGAATCCAAAACCAGAGGCATAGGTTTAAGGTAAGAGAGGAAAGATTTAAAAGTGACCGCAGGGCACTTTTATCATGCAGAGGGTAGTGTGTATATGGAGTGAGCTGCTAGAAGGCGTGGTGGAGGCTGGTACAGTTGCAATATTTAAAATACATCTGGATGGATACATGAATAGGAAGGTTTTAGAGGGATATAGGCTAAATACTGGCAAATGGGACTAGATTAATTTAGGATATCTGGTCAACATGGAGAAGTTGGACCGACAGGTGTATTTTCAAGCTGTATATCTCTATGACTCTATGATTCCATGCTTAAGTAAATATAGCCGTCAATTAACTAACATTCTATATCTCTGATATCATAATGTGAAACTAAAGTTTTTTTAATGACCACTTTAAGTCAATGAAACCATCTCATGCAATTTGTATGGCACATGACCATGAGTTTTAAATTATGTGGTGAATAATACATTCCCAACTTTATTAGATTTCTTTTAGAAACAGTCTTACTGCTTTCCAAATTGACTAAACCTCCCCTCCATCTTTATCACATAATCTCTTTTTCATTTGCTCTAAGGGCAATTGAAAAATGATTTGTTCATGGGCAATGTTCTGAACAAGCCAGGAGATGCTAGAGTTTGTCTATATCTTTTATGAGGAGACACGTATCATGATTTCTTCTGGGTTCTCCTCGTTAATTGTTGTAATTTAATAGCCAGATTATTAAACATTATTGAAAGGAGAGGAGAAGTTGAAGCTGTTCATCTTGAATTCACCAGAACTAGAACAAGAAAAAAATTCTATGTCTTGGTCCAACGTTTCTCTTGGATGTCATGTTTTGAATTTAAATGCATGTAACAAAGAAACTCCCAGAACTAGAAGGAAAAAAACATTTCTGTGTCTTTAAAAAAGAAAATAATTCTTGCTGAACCATTTCTCTTGGAAATCATATTTTGAATTTAAATGTACTAACAAAGAAATCCTTGGGAAACATAATATAACCACCTCTTTAATATTCAACCAGCAGCAAAGAACAGCACTTCTGACACTAAACAAATAATGATTCAGTGCTTAAACATAATAAGGTACAAAGTGCACTAAAGTGGGTGGTGGCAACCTTAAAATAAGTATAATGAAAGCCAAAGACATCATATTCTGAACAAGTAAAGTTAATCTCATTTGGAACACTGCTGTCTTGAAATTATTCAGTAATTCAGTTAAGGTACAAATGCTTCATTAGTTTATCTTCAGTACAATGAAAAGAGACTTCAGGAATTTTCAATGGAATTAGTGGAATTAATTATTCTTTGTTTGAAAACCTATAAGTTTTACTCTTATAGTGGGATATGCTGAGCAGGTATTAAATTACTAAACAGATAAAGAACATCAGTATGAATTTGTGACAAATAGGTTATGTCTGACTGATCTCATAAATTTATCGATGAGATAACTGTTCGGGCTAGTTATCAACATACACTGCATTTTGGGGTCTACAGAGACCTAGATCTTCAGTACACTTTGTGATGAAAAATCCTTCTTAAAATGTTAGTTCCATTCATATTATGTCGTCTTGTTCACATTCATCTATTATATAACACACTAAAATGCCATATCCTTTAAATTTATTCAGTTCAGCAGTACTGTTAACAAGTACTGGCAATATTTGCAGATCAAAACACAAGGCAACAAAAATTTCCAACAATAAATCCTTTTTGCAGAATAGATGGGACAAGAATTAAAGTCCCCAATTTAAGGTGACTGGCAAAAGAACCAAAGGTGACAAAGAACAATATTGCTTAGACAATGTGGTGATGATTGGGAATGCCTTAGAATGTGGTGGAGGCCAATTCAATTGTGAATTTCAAATTGGAATTAGAGAATTAGTTGAATAGATAAAATTTGCAAAGCTATTTGTAAGGAGGTGGGACTAGCTAAGTTGCTCTTGGAAAGAAGAAGAACATGACATCGTGACATGCTGAATGGCCTCTACTGGGATTCGGTGATAATTGAGCATTTACGCAAACAAAAATGAAAACCATGTATTGCCACCAAACACAAGGAGCGTACCAAGTTATTATGTTGCCAGACTAAAATCAAATCAATACTCCCTAAGTGAGGAGGGATCAACTGGTTCCCCTTGTATATTCATCCTCCTGTCTGCACCCACATCCATGTCCTTCTGGTTTAGTTAAACCAGCTTATTTTAAAAAAAAATCCTTCCTTTATGGATGCCTTTCTCCCAGACTGAATGTTATAAAAGGAGTCAGTTTAATAATACTTGAGTTAACAAAGCTGAGCTTATTAGTTACTAAAAGTGAAAAAGCATAACCACACACACACACACAAATACAGAGATAGATCAATAAAGAGTGAATTTAAACAAAGATAAAAGTTAAAAGATGTATGGATCAGTTTCTCTAGGCACTTCATGAAAAGTAGATAAGTGGATTGTTAATAGTTGAACATTTGATTTTGCCATCCTTGGCATCATGGTTAGTTGCAATCTTTTTGTCCTGTTTCCTTTTTATATTGGCTGGCTTGTAGAGTTCAAAATGAGATAATCTTTCCTGTCCTTTTTCCTTTTGACTCTTTTGCTGACTATTTGAATTTCTGTGCTCAGTGGATTAGTGTTCACCTACCGTGCAGGGGTGACTAGATGATGGTTCTTTGACTGAGAGCTTCACAACATCCCTGGTCCTAAAACCCAGGCCAGCACACACAAACCTCAATTCACTTGCACACTTTCTCCTAAAAACACATAGAGAGCAATGCAGTTGGGTTTTAACCCCTTTATTATATATTCCTAGAAAGGCAAAACACCAAAATTGGCTGAAGGGGTGCTTTCTGCTGCCCAAGGGGAAGATGGTAATTTGTCCCATCATCCTTTGCTGTTATGTTTCTCCATGTCTGAAGTTTGAAGCTTCCCTGACACTTTACAAGTATGACATTCCATGGATGTCACACAAGGACATCTGCATCATTTTTGTCTGTAGCAGTTATCTATTTTTTTAAAAATCTTGTAATTAAATGTTAAAAATGTTCATAATACTCTGAGATTCTGATTCATCATCATGACACCATCGTTCCTAAAGGAATTGCAGACATGCAGCCTCATCATGCATCCCTACCAAATGTGGAAGTCAACCGATTGCATCAGTTTCCTGATGCACTGTCACATTCAGCATTTTTAAACTCACACCCAGCCAAATCCAAGCCCATGTGCTCTTCCACATTAAAAATCAGCCTTTATGTTCGGAAGTCAAATATGTTCTGAAGATAATGTACAAATATCAAACCAGGTTTTGGCTGCTTTAGACAGATGGTGATTTGATGCCATACTAGTGCAAAACAATGAACATTTGTTAACTATTTACATTTAGTAGATTATGGTTGAGCAGGACTTCACTAGAACATTCTTTGTTCATGTCCCAGTTCCATGTGACCTGTCATCATCCCACATTGGCCTTTACTGCTATGAATTTGGAGTATAAACATGGAGAAGTCTTGATACAACTGCACATGATGATAGTGAGGCCACACCCAGAGTACTGTGTGCAGGATTGGTCCCTTATTAAAAAATGATATACTATCATTGGAGACTGTTCTAAAGAGATTCATGATGTGGATTCAGATGAAGGGATTAACATATCAAGTATGGCTAAAGGAGTTAAGTCTTTTTTCATTAGAGTTTAGAAGAATAAGGGTGATCTTTATTAAAATATGCAAAATTCTGAGCAGACTTGACAGGGTAAATGTTGAGATGTTTCCACTCGCGGGAAATCTGGAACTCAGGGATGTAGTTACATAACAAAATACTCAGTTAAAACTGAGATGCAAAAGAATTTTTTCTCGAAGAGGGTAGTGAATGTCTGGAATTCTCTACCCAGAGAGTTGTGGAGGCTAGATCATTGAAAGTATTTAAAGAGGAGGTAAATAGATTTCTAAAATATCAGAGTGTTGATGGGTACACTGAGATGGTTAAAAAAAGAGGAATTGAGGCCTTGACAGAACAGCCTTAATCTTATAGAATGGTGATCAGCATTGAGAGTCTGAATAGTCTACTCTGAATCCTAATTCTTATATTCTTATGACATCACCGATGATGCAGTCTAGTTATTAAATCCATATAGATGGGATCAGTAAATTACAAAAGAAGATAGACATACCAAATTAGTGGATAAAGTTGTGGCAGTTGGAATTTAATGCATCCAAATGTTGGCCATGCACTTTGAATCAATGAAAGACAATTTAGAATGTTTTTAAAATGTTGAGTGATTGGGAACTGTAGAGGAATAAAAATATTTCTAGTACATCTACACAAGCCATGTGACACAAATGTGTATATACAAAAATGATCAAAAGGACTCAAGGAATGTTGACCTTTATCCTTGTTCAGACTCATCTGAAGTATTGTGTCCAGCTTTTGCTATGGAACCACGGGAAAGATTCATTTTCCTTGGGAAAGGTATAATACAAATTCACCAGAAACACTGTCAGAGTTTACAGGAATAAATTCTGAGGATGGAGTTGATAGATGGTGCTTATGTTTTATTGAGTTCAGAAGATTGTGGTGTATCTAATTCTGGTATTTAAGATGATTAGATCACATAGATATAGAGAAACTCTTTCGAGCTAGGGAATGTGAACAACAGGGCATGATACAAGACGTTGGTGAGGCCACATTAGGAGTATTGCATGCAGTTCTAGTCACCCCATTATAGAAAATAAATTATTAAACTAAATAGAATGCAGAAAAGATTTACTGGGGTGCTACCTGGAATGGACAGTTTCAGTTATCGGGGGAGGTTGGATCGGCTGGGACATTTTTCTTTGGGGAGTAGAAGACTGAGGAGTAACCTTATAAAGGTCTATAAAATCATGTGAAACATAGATAACATAGATGGCCAACAGCCTTTCTCCAATTGTAAGTGAGTCTAAAACTTGGTTTAAGGTGAGATGGGAGAGATACAAAAGGGTCCAAAGGGAATTTTTTTCAGAGGGTGGTGAATGTCTGGACTGGGTGCCAGAGATAGTGATGGCAAGGAATACAATTTTGTCATTTAAGGAACATTTAGACAGGTACACAGATGGGATAGGCATGGAAGGATATGGACCAAGCACAGGCAAATGGAACTAATTTAATTGTGAAAACTGGGCAACGTGGGCATGTTGGTCTGAAGGGCTTGTTTCCATGCTGTAAACCTCTATGACTCTATCGTAATGGGGCTAGATTTTTAAGGAAGTTTTTCACACAGAGGGTATTGAAAATGTGGAACTCTGTTGCCCAAAAATGGTGAGCCTGAGTTTTGTTAGGTAAGGGTATCAAGATAAATGAATCAAAGGACAGTTAAATGGCATTGAAGACCAGATAAGCCATGAGCTAACTAAATAGTGGAACAGGCTCAAAGGCTGAATAGTTTAATTCTCTTTCTTTACTTGATGATGGAAGATTTGATATGTAGCTTTAGATCACCTAAATATAATCCATTTTCAGATGTTGCATTATAGATAATTGAAGCAAGCTTGGCGATAATGACCTATGGATGGATTACTGTCCTCTTATCTACCCACGTGCACAATCACTACTGGAATTTTCTTTAGCCTCAGATATTACCTGTGAATAGTGCCAGTGTTTTATAGCACTTGTTAATAAAATTATCAAGCAGAACAAATTTATAGGTTATGGCATCTTTCCAACATTACCTAACCTAGTCCAGAGTTATTAAAAATTCCATAGAAAAATTATCCCCCACAATCTTTTTTAATTTAATTTATTTTCTTCAGCTATACAAACAGTCTCAATGTTTTAAAGATGTGTTACCAAATGGTCATAGCATGGAGACAGCACAGAATATGTATCAGATGGAGACCCTATCGAAAGCTGCATCTTTTTTTGTGCAAGAGCTGCAATATTATGCCAAGAATTTATTGGATGAATGCAACCATCCTACTGAAATTTACATGACATACTGACAGCACTGATAGAGAAACCTCATATATAGTTTGCCAAGTCCACAGATTTCAGATAAAGAAAAGGTAAACAAAGTGAAGTGGAAGGGCGATAAAAAGTGCAGGAGGGAGAGGTGGAAGGTGAGAAGAGGGAGAAATGTGAGAAATGGGCATATTGGAAGAGTTGATGGGTACGGAAACGAATAAGCAAGAAAATACAGCGGGATATAGATAAGCTGCAGAACTGGGCAGAAAGATGGCAAATGGAGTTCAATGTAGCTAAGTGTGAGGTGATTCACTTTGGTAAGAGTAACAAAAAGATGGGGTACTGGGCTAATGGTCGGATACTCGGTAGTGTGGATGAGCAGAGGGATCTTGGTGTCCATGTACACAGATCTTTGAAAGTTGCCACCCAGGTAAATAGTGCGGTGAAGAAGGCATATGGCGTACTGGCTTTTATTGGTAGAGGAATTGAGTTCCGGAGTCCTGAGATCATGTTGCAGTTGTATAAGACTCTGGTGCGGCTGCATTTGGAGTATTGAGTGCAGTTTTGGTCGCCATACTATAGGAAGGATGTGGAGGCACTGGAACGGGTGCAGAGGAGGTTTACCAGGATGTTGCCTGGTATGTAGGAAGATCATATGAGGAAAGGCTGAGGCACTTGGGGCTGTTTTCATTGGAGAAAAGAAGGTTTAGGGGTGACTTGATAGAGGTGTACAAGATGATTAGGGGTTTAGATAGGGTTGACCGTGAGAACCTTTTTCCACGTATGGAGTCAGCTATTACGAGGGGGCATAGCTTTAAATTAAGGGGGGGTAGGTATAGGACAGATGTTAGGGGTAGGTTCTTTACTCAGCGAGTCGTGAGTCCATGGAATGCCCTGCCAGTAGCAGTGATGGACTCTCCCTCTTTATGGGCATTTAAGCGGGCATTGGATAGGCATATGGAGGATAGTGGGCTAGTGTAGGTTAGGTGGGCTTGGATCGGCGCAACATCGAGGGCCAAAGGGCCCTGTACTGCGCTGTATTCTTCTATGTTCTATGTTCTATAAAGACAGAAATGAAAATAAACATCAAAAGACTGGATTCCATTGTGAATCTGTGAAGCACATTGTATTTCTTGTTTAAGAATCTAACAACATAACTGATGTATTTTTGAGATGTTGGGCATCCAGTTCTTTATGTCCTTGTGGATTTTGTTTATCTTGTTTTGGCTTTAGCATTCTTTTCCTGTGGGATAGTATAATGGCATAGCTATAAAATAAAAGCTACATTATTTCTAGCCTGAAACTGAAGAGTCATAATAAGACACGCTTAGTAATCAATTCAAACTGACAAACTCAATATCTTTTCTCAGAAACTCAACCTCCTTCAAGGTAAAAGCCAATTTGTGTCAAAATTGCTGAGCAAGACATTTGCAATAAGGATCTTACAGTAGTGAAATCACCTTAAAGACTAATGGAATGTCTCATAGTGAGAATATATTGCTGTCTAGTATCAGAGAACTCTGCCAAACTAAATCCACTTTGTTATCTTAGGACCTGGCATAAAACACCAAAAACTAAATGCATCTAAGTTTTTAAAAAATGAATTGGAACAGTCCTCACATGTCATTCTGACGAAGTTCATTCAGTCTTTTGCAGGATTAAACGTTTGCTTTGGACACTTATATTCTTGCATTTTTATGGTGGAGCTTTAGATCATTATAAACTGATAATTAAATATTTTGCTGTTTAGATTAGACACATATATCTTAAGTAGGTTGCATTTAACAAGGATTTTTTTAAAGTATAAGATATTGAGGAATATTTCAAATGACAGTGATAATGAAGCAACATTTCTTGTAACCAGTCAACTGCTGTTGTAAATCATATATATTTAATTATGCCAGCTGATTACATATTTATGACTTAGCAGACTCATATCAGCAACATTAAAAGCTCACACTATTTTGTAATTGAAGCAAATGATTTTTCTGAGGTATAACTAAGAATAGAAAGATAGATAAATATTTTTGACTGGCACAGACATGACTTACTGAAGAATCTTTTCCCATGCTGTCGATCTCATGACTATATGACTCTATAAGGAGCTTTCAGATTTCATATTTGTTAACAAGAATCCTACTTGGTGTACACACACAGTACCCAGCACTCTTTTCTTATAGTAATCTGTGAAGATTACCATAACTCACCAATAAGAGAAAACAAAAATCATTTGTATTTCATTGAACCATTCATTATACTTAGGTCTGGATTGTATTTTCATAAATGATGATGATGCAATCATGACAATAAAAATAATTTACAGTCTATTTAATGACAATGAAGTGGAATTTACTGCCACTGAACAAACATGCATATTTAAACAGAAGTCTCCTGTCATGCCTTTGATACACTGTCAATATGACACAGATGAGAAATAAATCCTGTCTAAAGTGAAAAGATCAGTCATGCCTTTAGTAGCCTAAACCTAAACTCTTTTATTTCCTTCTTAAAATTCTGTAGTCATGTGGATCAATTTTACTTTCCTCCAGATCCCAGCTAGAATATTCTTCCTCTTAAATTTATCCAAATTGAATCTGGCCCTGCAGATCTTGTACTATTATATTTTTCTTTCTGGTAATATCTTAATCCTCATTGGGATTATTACTTCTAAAGTGCTCATTTAGTACCCCATGTAATCCCCACATTTATATTTTTACCAAATCTATTTTGTTACTTGTAACCAAATCTAGCAACATTCTCATTGAGCTATGCATTTTATTTTATTATGCATTCATGAGATGTGAGCATTACTGACTGGGCCAAAACACCCTGGAAAAGGTGGTGGTGATCTACCTTTTTGAACCACTTCAGGCCTTGGAAAGCAGGGACACCTACATTACTGTTAAGTTCCAGGATTTTAACACAACAATATTGAAGAAACAGTGATATTGTTCCAGGTCAGGGTGGTTTGTGGCTTGGAGGGCATCTAGCAGATTGTGATGTTCCCAATATTTGTTCTTGCATTGTCTCACATCTAATATGCAATATACAATTAAAGAACGTGCTCACAATATTATCACTGTATATGCATATGCATGTGATCTGATAGTATAAATGTCTTCATCTCCATCTTACTAAGTTCTTACACAACATGGTGCACTGAGGGAAGTGTGAAACAGTTTACCTCCAAATTGCTCAGGCACTTGAGTGCCCGTGGTTGTAATGTATATGGATACCATGAGCAGTCATAACGGTCCATTGAATTTGTCAGTACTATGTTATTATTGTTATAAGAACTAAATGTGGGTTTTAGAGGCTCTCAGCAACTCTGAACATTGCTGTTATCCTCTTTTAGTAGCTATGCGTCTGTACAGTTCTTCACACTAAATATCAGCACTAAATATCAGCATCCTTCCAATGCCATGTGACAAACTCATACCAAAAACAGTATCATTTATACCATCTCTTTGAATTGGCTGCAAGTGGCTGCCTGAACTGAGTGCCTCACTGCAGAGATCACATGACTAAAGCAAGCCAGGAAGGGTATTTGCACATGAAAGTATTTCAGTTCAAATGCAGTAAATCTTAGGTATCTGTGAGTTCACGACTCGTGAATTCACCCATCCACAACAAAAAGTAAGTAGCGACAAAATTAAACTTCCATGGGCAAACCCACACTTCCATGTCTTGAAACCTATTTTAACTTGTATTTTTAACAGGCTCTGCATTTGTGAGTTTCAAATTCAAAACCCTCACGCTTATGGAGTAATAATTGTATTAGACAGGGAGCCCCATCAACTTTTATTTCTATTTGTGTTTATGTCTACTTCTCTTTTGCAAGTTATTCATTAATCTAGTTCCACCACCATTTCAGGAAGTGTCCATTTCAGATCATAAAAATTACTGCTTTAAAAGAATTTTCACTTAATTTTACTTTGAGTTAATTTGCTAAATATGATAAATTTGCATCTTTTGTATACTGACAAACTCACTAGATAATTTAATCAACTCCATCAAAATCTGTGATTTCTGTCAGCTAAGGCTCCCTAATTGGACTAGATTAACAGCCAGGGAATTCATATTCTATGTGTCCACCTGATTGACCTCATCACAATTACTACAATTGCATACTGTATTATGGGATTGAATTGGAAGTTGACAGGAAGGTGCCAAGCTTGCCATCTCTTATTTTACTTGTCCCACTCAATATACACCCACCATGTTTAATATCAATATTATTATTAAACATGTTGGGTATATTATATTAACACAAGTTTACTTTCCACTTGTCCAATTTGAATGCTAGGTTTCCTTTAATGCTATTATATGTCAGTCTTCCGAATAATTGCTTGTATTATTCCTGGTACATTTCCTGACTCCATGTATTGCAGTATATATTATTTCAGTTATTTTTCTTCTTGCAAAAACAAAGCTATTCCTTTTCCCATGAGGATTGAGTCTAAACTAGCCCAAAATCTTCAGTTCATTTTCTTCCCTGTTTGTACCTTGTCAATTGATGTTTATCCTCTGCATCTGTATTATACATGTCTTTTTTTTAACTGCCTGATTATTATCCTTATCTACTTCTTCCCTCTGGATTCACTGGGTCTAGTTTTTTCATTGTTAATTTTACTCTTTTGATTCATGGCTTTGCCAAAGCGTTTACACCCTGGCTGTTAAGGTGCAGTTTAAACTATGGAACAACTCCCATCTGGTATCAATGCTCAACAAATGGAATGTATTGATATTGGTCCATTCTTTTCTAGCACATGGATGGGAAAAAAATCTTGAGATTAACACATGCTATGTTCTACTCCTAAGCCTATTTCCCTTTCTTGTAAATTCTTCTTGCTGAACTACATGCCTTTCTTATATATGATACTGGGAGACACATGTACTCCAGTGATCAGTTGTTGCCCTTGTTATGAAGTTGAAGACATTTACTGTATCCTTAAGAGAGAGTGACGACTTTTTTGGCAGCGAGAATTAGCAGGCAAATGTCATGTGACTGACCAGCAGTCTCAGAGTATACTGTAAAATTGAAAATATGTAACATTTGGCTGTAAACTAGATACCTCAGTCGTTTGTACCACCATTTGAATTTAACCAATCGTTTTAAATTATGCTCCAGGATACTAAAACCGAATAAAATTTGAATTTTATTGTTTTGACAACATCAAACCAATGAGATAATCCATTGTTTGGGATATAAATAAACTGGATTTTGAGAGTTAGCCAGAGAAAGAGCAACACCCTGCCATCTGGAGAGACTGCCATTCAAAACACTCTCTATCATACGAAACATCTTTGCAGGCAAAAGACCAAAGACACCCCAGGGAGATCTGCAGCAGAAGAAAACTAACATCGATGATAACAGCCGCTGTTTGGTTTTGAAAATTAAGTTGATGTAATTTTAATAGGGGCTTTTATTGGATCAGTGTATTGTTATAGAGTGAATGGTAGATAACAAGCAATTAAGAGACAGAAGGTTTAACATTGTAAATAGTTGTTGTTTAATGTTCACTTGTAGAGTTAAAGAATAAAACTGATATTTTCCTTTAAATAGTGGAACTTGAGTGTTCTCTGTTACTCATATTTGAACAGATTACGAGGCAAAGTGAGCTTTTCTGTGTTTAAAAATGTGTTGCTGGAAAAGTGCAGCAGGTCAGGCAGCATCAAAGGAACAGGAGAATCGACGTTTCGGGCATAAGCCTTTCTTCGGGAATGAGGAGGGTGTGCCAAGCAGGCTATGATAAAAGGTAGGGAGGTGTGGCTTGGGGAGGGGCACTGGGAATACGATAGGTGGAAGGAGGTTAAGGTGAGGTGACAGGCCGGAGAGGGGGTGGGGGTGGAGAGGTCGGGAAGAAGATTGCAGGTCAAGAAGGTGGTGCTGAGTCTGAGGGTTGGAACTAAGATAAGGTGGGGAGAGGGGAAATGAGGAAGCTGGAGAAATCTGCATTCATCCCTTGTGGTTGGAGGGTTCCTAGGCGGAAGATGAGGCGCTCTTCCTCCAGGCGTCGTGTTGCCATGGTCTGGCGATGGAGGAGGCCAAGGATCTGCATGTCCTTGGCGGAGTGGGAGGGGGAGTTAAAATGTTCAGCCACGGGGCGGTTGGGTTGGTTGGTGCGGGTGTCCCAGAGGTGTTCTCTGAAACGTTCCGCAACGTTCCCCACCAACCCAACCTCCACTCCCAGCACCTTCCCCTGCAACCGCAAGAAATGCAAAACTAGCGCCTACACCTCCCCCTTCACTTCCCCCCAAGGCCCCAAGGGATCCCTCCATATCCATCAGAAATTCACCTGCACCTCCACACAATCATTTACTGCATCCGCTGCACCCGATGTGGCCTCCTATACATTGGGGAGACAGGCCGCCTACTTGCGGAATGTTTCAGAGAACACCCCTGGGACACCCGCACCAACCAACCCAACCCAACCCAACCCAACCCAAGTGCTGAACACTTTAACTCCCCCTCCCACTCCGCCAAGGACATGCAGGTCCTTGGCCTCCTCCATCGTCAGACCATGGCAACACGACGCCTGGAGGAAGAGCGCCTCATCTTCCACCTAGGAACCCTCCAACCACAAGGGATGAATGCAGATTTCTCCAGCTTTCTCATTTCCCCTCTCCCCACCTTTTCTCAGTCCCAAACCTCAGACTCAGCATCGCCTTCTTGACTTGCAATCTTCTTCCTGACCTCTCCGCCCCCACCCCCTCTCCGGCCTATCACCCTCACCTTAACCTCCTTCCACCTATCGTATTCCCAACGCCCCTCCCCAAGCCACTCCTCCCTACCTTTTATCTTAGCCTGCTTGGCACACCTTCCTCATTCCTGAAGAAGGGCTTATGCCCGAAACGTCGATTCTCCTGTTCCTTTGATGCTGCCTGACCTGCTGCACTTTACCAGCAACACATTTTTAAGCTCTGATCTCCAGCATCTGCAGTCCTCACTTTCTCCAAGCTTTCCTGTGTGTTTGGTTTAATTAGCAGAAGGGTCCACCGTCGTGCCATAACAATATGGGGGCTTGGGTCCATGATTTGGACAGGTTTACACAGATCCAGTCTAAGATTTGAACAGATTTGGTACAAAAGATCACAGCAGATTTAAACACTTGCCAATTAATGTCCTAGATCTTTAAAAAAAAAGTAGGTGAGACAATTTGGTTACTTGTGGTTGGTTAGATTAAAGTGAGAGAAATGGCTCTTAAGATTGCTAAAGAGGTTCTGGGGTTTGAAGATGATTTCCAAATTTGTCAAGAAAGTTTAGAAGGACAGAAAAATATCATACTTTTTGAATTAGCAAAGAAGTTGGATTTGGGTTTAACCAAGGGCTGAAATTGTAAGGGAGTTAGTTGTGCACTTAGTTGTGTCAGAAAAACAGACAAGTGCAGTAGAATTAGACAAACGTAAATTACAGTTGGGAGAAATACAGTTAGAAGATAAACAAAAGGGAGAGAGAAAGAGAAAGAGAGGAAAAAGAAAGAGAGAGAAGGTTCTTAGCTGAGCAAAGAGAGAGAGAGAGAAGAAAGAGAAAAGGAGAGAGAACTTGAACTTCAGAAGTTGCGACTTAGTCAGCAAAGTCAAGTTAACAGGATAGAGATAAAGAGAGAAGGTAGTGATATGTACAAAGATGTTAAAACACTGCCATATTTTGATGAGAAAGATGTTGAAGCCTTCTTTATTTCATTTGAAAAATTGGCTAGACAGATGGAATGGTCAGCGGACTTGTGGGTAATGCTAGTTCAGACTGAGCAGTCAGCAAGTATTTGTAGCACTGGCAGATGAGGGGTCAAGAGATTATGAACAGGTCAAACAGGCTTTTTGATTGCTTATGAATTGGTACCAGAAGCGTATAGAAAGCAGTTCAGAAACATAAAGAAGGAACTAGGTCAGACTTAGGTTGCATTCGAAAGAATTAAACATAGTAATTTTGATAAATGGATGTGGGCCTTTAAAATAGATAAGACCTATGAGGTTCTAAGAGAGATTATTCTGCTGGAGGCGTTTAAAAACTTACTTCCAGAGATGATAAGAATTTATGTGGATGAACAGAAAGTTCAAGAAGTGAGAAGGCAGCAGAGATGGCAGATGAGTGTACATTGGTACAAAGTTTAGCTTCCAGCAAGAATTTCATCTAGTGAGGGATAGAAATTGGGAGAAGGGGAGATCCTACACAACAAAACAAAGAGTAGAGGACGCCGGTAATTGTTTATCACAGGTTAAAAAAGAATCCCAAGAGGGTGGAAAGGAGGTGAAAGGCCTCAGGTGTTTTCACTGTAATGGAGTGGGACACAGAAAATTACAGTGCCAGTGGTTTAAGAAGGGCACTGGGAAAAGGTGTTTTCACTGCCAGAAGGTGGGACGCATAAAGTCACAGTGCTGGTCATTAAAGAAAGGCACAGTGGGAAAAGATGCAGTAGAAGAAGCTAAACCAGTGGCATTAGTGAAAGTAGTAAAGGAAACCCCAAGAAAGGTTGAGGAGCTGCAGGAGAGTGCACAGCCCTGGCAAAGGCTGGGTATGGAGTTAGTGCCTGATCTCTATACCTCTGTGGATAAAGTTTACTCAGAAGAAACAGGGGGAGAAGGACAAGAAGTTATCATTTTGAGAAATACAGGTTCTAACCAGTCTCTAATAGTAAGAGATAGCGTATTTGCACTTTTTCTGACCTCTTACCTGGGATAATGGTAATTTGTGGGATAGATGGACAGAAATTTAGCATTCCGCTATGTAAGATCAGGTTGGAGTGCCAACTCAAGGCAGGGGAAGTAACAGTAGGAGTGATTGACAGAGTGTCAGTTGCAGGAATATAGTTTGTTCTTGGGAATGGTTTAGCAAGGTCTAAGTTGGGAGTGACACCCCTTGTTGTGGAGAAGCCAAAGGAAGACCAGGAAACTGAGGAGTTAAAAGAGAAATACCCTGGAAGTTTTCCAGACAGTGAAGTAACAAAATCCCATTATCATAAGTCACAGCACAAAATAAAAAAAAGGAAAAGATGAAGGAGTTCACGGACACCCTGTTTGACGTAATAGTGCAGGAAAAAACCTGAACAGACAGAGGGTCAGGCAGAAGTGTTTCGTCCTGAAAGGCTAATGGACTTACAACAAAAAGATGAGGCAATAAAAGATATATATGTTGATGCATACTCAGAAAAGAAGGCAGAGAATATTCCTGAGGGTTATTATCTTAAAGATAGCATCCTAAAATGAAAATGAAGACCATGGCAGGTTAGTGCAGAGGAGAAATGGGCAGAAGTGCACTAGATTGTGATGCTGGTAGCATACGGATAGGAAGTGTTATGGGTAGCACGTGAATTACCAGTAAGAGGTCACCTCGGGATATAAAAGACTCAAGCTAAGGTACAAAAGCATTTCTATTGGTCTAGAATGCACACAGACGTGGTTACCTTTTGCCATACATGCCAAATGTTAGGTAAATTATAGTCAGTAATAAAACTAGCACTTTTGTTGCCAATTCCCACATTTGAAGAACCTTTCACACGGGTTATAATTGATTGGGTAGGTCCCCTTCTGAGAACTAAAAGTGAGAACCAGTACTTGCTAACCATAATGGATGTGTCTACCAGATCTCCAGAAGCAATTCCATTATGGAGTATTAAGGCAAAAAGGGTGGTAGAGGAGTTAGTAGCTTTCCTCACTCAGTATGGGCTACCCAGAGACATTCAGTCAGACCAAGGGTCTAATTTTACTGCTAGGTTGTTTCAGAAAGTCATGGATAGCTTAGATATACAGCACTTTAAATCCCAGGGAGCTTTAGAAAAGTGGCATCAGACCCTGAAGACAATGTTAAGATTGTACTGTCAGGATTATCCAAATGATTGGGATAAAGGTATCCCATTCATATTGTTTGCCATTAGAGATACCCCAAATGAATCTACTCAGTTTACTCCCTTTGAGTTAATATTCAGACAGAAAGTGAGAGGTCCTTTAAAATTAAGAGAAATTGACAGGACCGAAGTCAAAGATCTCACACTAGGATTATGTACCGGAGGTGTGGGAGAGATTAAATCGGGTAGGTGAGTTAGCTGAACAGCACCTGAAGAGGGCACATAATAGAATGAAGCAGGTGGCAGATAATAACTCTAAAGTACAAATGTTTTCCTGTGGGGATGCTGTATTAGTATTGTTACCAATGGTAGGAGATCCCTTCAAAGCCAGGTTTAGTAGTCCCTATCAACTGGAGAAAAAGTTGAGTCAGGTAAACTATCTGGTAATGATGCCAGATAGAAAAACTGTATCGGGTTTGTCATGTGAATATGTTGAAACATTATTATAATAGTGGGAAGGAACTGGAGAAACAGGTGTTAGTTACTACCCCGCAGAGTGAGAAATCAATTCCAGATGTTACGGAGTTTGATGTGCTTCAAAATAGGTTAAACAATGAGGAAGATCTTGAGAAGTGCAATAGGTTAGTAAACTATCTGCCTCAGGAGGAAAGAACACAGTTGAAATGTTAGGTGTAGCTGTACGAGGACATATGCAGAAATAAGTTGGAAAGGACTAATGCTATTGTGCATGATGTAAAAGTAGGGAATGCTGTTTCAATAAAACAAAACAGACATAATTCTTTCAAAGCCACATAGGTACAGATGTTCAACGAAGATATCATCAAACCAAATCAGACCAAATAGAGTTCGCCGATCTTGTTAGTTCCCAAATTTGCGGGACTCAATGATGTTTTGTGAACTATTGGAAGGTCATTTGCCATAACAAAATCAGACTCATACCCAATACCAAGATTGGAGGACTGTATAAAGAAAGTTGGACAAGCCAGTTATATCACAAAGTTGAACTTACTGCTTGGTTATTGGCAGGTACCTATATCAGAGAAAACAAAAGAAATTTCTGCAGTTGTAACCCCAAATCAGTTCAAAGTGGTACCTTTCGGAATGAAGAAAGCACTGGCCCATTCCAAAGACTCATGAACAGAGTTGTAGCTGTGTTAACCAAATGATCATTGAAAAGGAATCATTGAGTTTGGTACTGTCCTTACAACATTTTAATGTTTATGTGATGAACAATGTGGCGGAGACAGTTGTGTACACGGATCACAATCCTCTTACATTCTTGGAATGATTTAAAGACAAGAACACGAGATTATTTCATTGGAGTTTTACGTTACAGACTTTTAATTTACAAATCATACATGTTGTGGGTCATCAGAATGTGATAGCAGATGCATTATCACAGATTTAACGGATAAAGTATAGATGAGATTGAACAGATATTGACACATATAATGGAGTTAAGAATTAGGAAAACAAATTAAGCCACCTTTTTATTATGATGCTTCATTTTTTTCTTAAGAAGGAGGTGTTATGAAGTTGAAGGTGTGTACTGTATCTTTAAAGGAGAGTGAAGGCTGTTTTGGCAACTGTCATGTGACTGACTAGCAGTCTTAGAGTGTACTGTAAAATTGAAAATATGTAACATTTGTCTGCAAATCAGATACCTCAGCTGTTTTGACCTGTTTTGAATTTAACCAATCAGTTTAAATTATTAAATATTAAATATTAAAACCCATTCAAATTTGAATTTAACTGTTTTGACAACATCTAACCAATGAGACAATCTGATGTTTGGGATATAAATAAACTAGCATTTTGAGGATTAGCCAGAGAGAAAGAGACTTGCAACCTGCCATCTAGATAAAGAGACTGCCATCCAAAACACTCTCTATCACAGTGGCACGTGGTTAGAACTGCTACCTCACAGCGCCAGAGACCCAGGTTCAATTCCCACCTTGGGCAACCGTCTGTGTGGAATTTGCACATTGTCTATGTGGGTTTCCTCCAGGTGCTCCGGTTTCCTCCCATAGTCCAAAGATGTGCAGGTTAGGTGAATTGGCCATGCTAAATTGCCTGTAGTGTTAGGTGTAGGGGAATGGATCTGGGTGGGTTGCTCTTTGGAGGATCAGTGTGGACTTGTTGGGCCAAAGGGCCTGTTTCCACACTGTAAGTAATCTAATCTTTGCAACAAAAAACCTAAGACAACTCAAGGAGATCTGCAGCAGAAGACGACAACAGCCGCTGTCTGCTTTTGAAAATTAAGTTGATGTAATTTTAATAGGGACTTTTATTGGATCAGTGTATTGTTATGGAGTGAGAGGTAGATAACAAGCATTTAAGAGAAAGGAGGTTTAGAGTTGTAAGTAGTTGTTGTTTAATGTTCACTTGTAGAGTTAAAGTATAAAATTGATATTTTTCTTAAAATAGTAGAACTTGGGAATTCTCTGTCACTCATACCTTAAGAGAATACGAAGCAAGGTGAGTTTTTCTGTGTGTTTGGTTTAATTAGCAGAAGGGTTTACCGCCATGTCGTAACAACCTTCACATTGCTTAAGCTCCCCAGATTATTGATTATGCCCCTTACTCTCATTCCTGGATGGCAAGAGAGCATTCCTGTTCTAAATTAAGATCACATCTGATGCTTAAAAATCCTTTTGCATATTAAGATCAACAATTATTGTTGGACTCAATTTAATGAATATTGAGTGGGAATCATGAAAGCTGCAGCTCTTAAATGATTATTACTCCATTTTGCACTTCTGTTACTGAAGAAGAGCAATGAATGTATACATGGAATAGTGATAACAAATTGGAGGTTATGTTGGAAGAAGAACAATCTGGGTGACAAACACTTTATGACTCAGCACAAGACTCTCCTCAGGAATGCAAGCACAGCTACCTATAGCAAGCTGCCACCAGAAACGTCATCAAACAGGCTGTTCACATGGTCAAGTAATGCGGGACTATTTGTGAGGAACTTTGCAATACACTGCTGAGTAGGTATCAAATTCAGCGGTGCTTGTTACATGCTTCAAAATGAGGGACTAAGCCTCATCACAACCTCAAAATTACAGCAAGAACAGAGTGATCATACGGAGAGAAAGTACAGGATTTACAAAGACACCGGGAGAGCTCCAGCTATCAGACCTTTCAATGTGTAGCCCTTCAAACAGTGCTTCACATATTGTCTCATACCAGCCCACAAAAAGATCCATTAAGCACTACCTTACCAAGCAGCCCCTTTAACAGCGAGTTAGTGTTCTGGGCTGTATGTTGTATCAGTATTATTTTTAGTTATGCAGCATGATCAGGTAAAAGGATAGTTACAATCATTCAATTCCTTCAGTTACAACACCTCAATCTTGACCTGGTCAAGTATCACTTTGCATCATGTACATGTTAATGAAAGCCATGAGAACTGGATTTGGAAGATTTAAAGTATACAGTAACCATAGAGCTTGAACCTGTAAAAGTTAAGCACTTGTTATCCATCAGAATTCATTTTTTATTTATATTCTAAATTACATGTTAATGCAAACAAAAACATTGTCAAAGCTGTGCCACCCTAAAATTCACCTGGAATATTAAACAATTTTGCAATTACAGAGAGAAATAATTTTAATGTCAATATTTTCCTTTGATTAACTTGTGCAAATCTGAGAGATGTCAAGTTGAAACTCCTTTCACTTTGGATTACACACCAATTGAGTTTTGAACAATGATTTTCAGAACCTGACAGTATCTGTCATCAGTCGGCTGCACTGCACTGACTAATCTGAGTATTTCAAATGAAAGGTCACAAAGATTGGCATTTCTGCTGAGGTTTCAATGCTACAATATTTAAGAGTGTATGACATTTCAAATTTGCTTTTTGGCTCTTATTGAATTCTAACTGGATCAAATATGACATGTTTCCAAGTAATTTCTGATATTACCAGTTGCTTGATTAGTCTAATATGAAGTAGGAGAAAGTGACGACTGCAGATGCTGGAGATCAGAGTCAAGAGTGTGGTGCTGGAAAAGCACAGTCAGTCAGGCAGCATCTAAGGAGCAGGAGAATCAATGTTTTGGGCATAAGCCCTTCATCAGGAGGTCGTATGCCCGATATGTCAATTCTCCTGCTTCTCAGATGCTGCCTGACTGGTTGTGCTTTTCCAGCACCACACTCTCTACTCTAATATGAGGGCAACTTTCAGTCTCTCGGTCACCTCAATATAGCTTTTATTACTGGTTTTCCTGAAAGTCACATTGTGATCTTACAGTCTATCAAACACATTATCTCTCCATGTTTGATTATTGAACATCAAGTTGTAAATGCTGACATTATAGTCCCAGTATTATATATACACAAATGTGCACACTTCCATCTTTTAAAAACAAAATCAAAAGCTATTTATGGTTAATGTATGATGTGCAATTTGGAAAAAAAAAACACAAAGCAATCTGATATTTGCACCACAGCAGAAATGATAACACACACACAATCTGATTAATGGGCTGCCTGAAAACAACTGACATTTTAAATTGACAGATTGTGTAAACACAATGTTGTGACAATGGAGGACCTCCAACTAATTGTAGAGCCAAATTTGTGCCACAAAGAATTTACAAACCATGTTTTGTTCATTATATCATAATATTTTGAGTATCCATCTTTTGGTGTTTGTGAGGACTGGGCAAGGAACAGGTAGGCACAACTCACTAATCCAACAGTTTCCCAAAATAGTGGAGTTGCTCAAGCCTGAAATGTGAAAGTATTGAGGTTGAGGCTGGTTGTGTAGGATTGAGGTTTCAAATTAATTTACATTCCATTTAACTGAATCCCATACATATTGGGGGCATAAATTTCCCCTAATGGGAATTGTATAGAATCTCTGGAATTTTGGAGAGAAAAAATATTTTAAATTCAATCATATATCTTGTGTAATAGAGGAGAAAGTGAGGACTGCAGATGCTGGAGATCAGAGCTGAAAGTGTGTTGCTAGAAAAGTGCAGCAGGTCAGGCAGCATCCAAGGAGCAGGAGAATCGACGTTTCGGGCATGAGCCCTTCTTCAGGAATCTTGTGTAATGGGTTTACATTGCCCATTAGGGGTAGGAATAGCATACTGTATTAATGTACCTCTTGTCACATGTAAGCATGTGACTGCTGCCATAAAGAACTCACTGCAGGTATCCAATTTACAAACAATTCAAAAAAGATGTGATACATTCCAGAATGCTGTCTTTGAGTGTGTAACATAGTGTTAGACTGGAGCTGAGATTGAGTGTGGCAGAGTGGTGTAACAGCACATCATGGTGTTGGACGAGAGCTAAGATTGAGTGTAGAGGAGCAGTATGACAGCACATCTATGAAAGAGGAAGACAGGAATATTCTCAGAATCATTCTGGGGGCCATCATGGTTCAATTATCTAATGCCAATCTCTTGCCTTTTGCCCCATGTCCTAGAACACTGTTTCTTTCCAAAATGTTGGATTGAATCACAACAATTCTATGATTGTGATCTCGAGGAACAAGTCACAGGAGCTGATACCTAGCATTCGCCAAATCCTCAGCAATCATTATGGAACCTTTTCACTCCACTCCACTTCCAGGTTACTTCAGAAGCAGCATTTACATTGGAGGGCACACCAATAGCTAGCACTGAGAGACGGCAGCAGGGACAGTTGGTGCACAGGGACAGACACCCAGCTCAGGGAATGGACTAGGTTTCATCTCAGAACTCATTTGTTCCCTTAATGCTCACTCACTTAGTGGCTACCTGCATGCTCACAGCATCCATGCTTTGCCTTTTCTTGCCATGTCTGTTAGTATAATGGTGTTTTAGCTGGAGCCAAAGCCTATCAGTAATACAGACACATGGACAGGTTACTCATTAGTAGGGATCCGTCTGGAGGTTGTGAGGGAATATCTGGATGTACAGCACAACTACAGCATGTATCGGTTGCCTGTACAGCCAAGTCATTGCATGTTTATTCAACAAAATGATCATATTGGAAACTGGGAGGGGGCTAGTTCTCTGTTCACTCAATTTGGGGAAGCTGTTAGACTGGTCCTTGGTACTGTCAGTCACAGGCACAGACCAGGAGCTTGGTCACAGTCAGTTACCACCTTTGGACAATTACCACGACAGGATCTGTCCGATTGCTCTCTGGGGAGTGAGTATTACTCAATCCTACATGGCCGGCACCAGCAGTCAGGGGAGTTGTCTATTGTCAGTTGGGCAACTGCAAAGACAGTATTTGAGAGTCTGGTCAAGTAGTGTCTAGGGACTACTCATCAAGTTAGCCAAAGATCCGGGGTAATCACAAACCTGGGTCTGTCTGTCAAGTGATGAGGTTTGTTGTGGGGGGGGTGGGTTTTGGGGTAAAAGGGGCCAAAGCGATCACTGTCAAAAGGGGAACTGCAGTGGGGAAATTGGGAGTAAGCAGAGGCATTTTCAGATCTGGGAACAAAGAGAGTGACAGGAGAATATCAACATTTATAGGGGGAGTACATCGAACAACATTGGACGGCATGAAAGTCTCCAGGAGGAAGATTATTGGTAGTATCCATTACCATGGCTTCGGCAGAGGGAGAAGGAAGGAGCAGGTTGGGAGTCATTACTGTGTAATGCTGGAGTTCACTCTCACTACTTGTTTCAGACCCATTTTATCAGGTTTTCCATGATTCAGACAGCTTAGTCAGTGGTGGTATTGCCAAACCACTCTTGATGATGGACATTAAAGTCTCCCATCCAGAATACATTCATGCCCTGGAGACCTTTGGTGATTTCTCTATGTGATGTTCAACATGGAGGAATATTGATACATCAGCTAAGATGAAGGTGATGCAGAAGGGAATAATCATCATGAAGCTTTCTTGATCATTTTGTGCATGAAAGTTATTAGTCATAGAGTCATAGAGATGTACAGCACAGAAAGAGACCCTTCAGACCAACCTGTCCATGCCGATCATATGTCCCACCCCAATCTAGTCCCACCTGCCAGCACCCGGCCCATATCCCTCCAAACCCTTCCCACTCATATACCCATCCAGATGCCTCTTAAATGTTGCAATTGTACCAGCCTCCACCACTTCCTCTGGCAGCTCATTCCATACATGTATCACCCTCTGAGTGAAAAAGTTACCCCTTAAGTCTCTTTTATATCTTTTCCCTCTCACCCCAAACCTATACCCTCTAGTTCTGGACTCCCCCATTCCAGGGAAAATACCTTGTCCATTTACCCTATCCATGCCCCTCATAATTTTATAAACCTCTATGAGGTCACCCCTCAGCTTCCAGGGAAAACAGCCCCAACCTGTTCAGCCCCAACCTCTAGCTCAGATCCTCCAACCCTGGCAACATCCTTGTAAATCTTTTCTGAACCCTTTCTAGTTTCACAGCATCTTTCCACTCATGTGTTTGAGAGTCACGGAGGTCACCTAACCAAATTCCCTGTCTAACTGTATACCATCGTGCCACTACTGGGCAAGAGTTGAGAAAGTGTGGTGCTGGAAAGAGGACAGCAGTTCAGGCAGCACTTGAGGAGCAAGAGTATCGATGGTTCAGGCTTAACCCTTCAATAGCACTGGAGAGGTGGGAGAGGGCTAAGAAATAAATGGGGTTGTGGGGGCTAGGGGAAATGTAAGTGAGGTGGTGATCGGTGGGTAAAGGTAGGAGGTGACAGTGATAGGTCAGTGGGAAGTGTGGAGCAGATAGGTGGGAAGGAAGATGGACAGATAGGTCAGGTCAATAGGGTGGAGCCAAGTCGGGGGGTTGGATCTGGGATGTGGTCGGGGGAGGGAAGATTTGGAAACTGGTGAATTCAATGTTAAGACTGCGTGGTTGTAGGCTACTGAGGCAAAAGAAGAGGTGTTCCTCCTCCAGTTATCTACCATCCCAATTACCTTTCCCCTAGTCCCACCTCTGACCCCTTATTTATTTCTCAGCCCCATTCTCCATCTCCAATCCTGATGAAGGGTTAAGCCTGAAATGTCTACTTTCCTGCTCCTTGGGATGCTGCTGACCTGCTGTGCTTTTCCAGGGCCACCCTTTTTTGACTCCTACTACCCATTATATGAAGGTGGGTAACCTTGGCACTCATCTCCTCAAACCCCCAACCACCAACACACCTTCACAAAAATGGCCTCCAGGCAAGACTTTCAAGCTCCAAATGGTCTTTGATCTTGGCCCCACAGGTTCGCAATCCTGCCCCGGCTTTCATTCCTATAGGAATAGTGTATCTTGAGGGTCTAGCTCAGACTAAATGTCGTCAATGGTCAAACATTGTGAATAATACCTTTTTTAACTCAAATATGAATAGTCACTTAAGGTGTGGTATTAAGGAATTTCCAGCACACAAAAAAAATGATGATCTCAAAAAGACATTCCAGTCCATTCGACATGTCCCACACAATTATAATACACTCTCCATCTGGAATGGAAAATTACGAGCTGATAAAGGCAGAAAAATTCTTTTAAAAAAGGCTAATTTTGGAGACAAAGTGAGTATCTGGGAGGTTCCTCCCAAAGACAAAGGTAATCAAATCAGTTCAGGATGTTGCTTTGACTGCTGTTGTCACGTAACACTTACCTTGTCTGAGCAGTGACCTCCATCCCAGCCAGAACCAAGTGCAACTCTCAGTTGAAAGTTCCCAGCACTCATCAACCCAGGCAGCAGACAGTTTAGATTACTTACAGTGTGGAAACAGGCCCTTCGGCTCAACAAGTCTACACTGACCCTCAGAAGAGCAACCAACCCAGACCCATTCCCCTACATTTACCCCTTCACCTAACACTATGGGCAATTTAGCAAGGCCAATTCACCTAACCTGCACAGTTTTGGACTGTGGGAGGAAACCGGAGCACCCAGAGGAAACCCATGCTGACATGGGGAGAATGTGCAAACTCCACACAGACAGCTGCCTGAGGTGGGAATTGAACCCGGGTCTCTGGTGCTGTGAGGCAGTAGTGCTAACCACCATGCCGCCCAGTTCCAGACTGTTATCTGAGGAAAGAACCGTCTTCTAACACCTAACCTAATCTTGACCTTTTGTGACTTTAAATTGTGATTCTGGTCCTCCCTAACTTATTTGATCCAAATAGGTTGTCTACACATACAGTTTATTTACTCAATCATTGTTCTCAAAAGGCAAGAAGAATGAATTAGATCCTGTTTTCTTTTTACTGCTCCTATTTTATTACGAACAATTCATTATTAAACAGATGCTAGTGTGTGTGTGTGTGTGAGAGAGAGTGAATGAGTGACAAAGGTATTTAAAAAGTAAGACAAAAAACTGAACACTAAACAAAAGAAAACCAAAGGATATTCCCAAATAAAAAATGATGAAGTTTATTCAGAAGTAGAAGAAATAAAGATAATGCAAAACCCTAACTGTCCTTGTGATAAATAGTACCTGCTTTACTTTTGCAGTAATTACTAATCAAGCAGCACATATTAAACCAAGAAATGACAGATGCTAGGCCATAGGTCCTAGGTTGCACTCTAATTTTAGCATTCAATCAGCATTCAGAGACAGCATCAGCTTCACACTGTTCATTGTCATGACAACGGATCAGAACCCAAGTACAGTGGATATTGTTAACTTTTAGCTTCACAATGTGTTTTTGAAAATAAATGCTATCGTCTAAAATGGCTGTAGATATAGATTCAGTTGCTGTCTGGCAAAGTCCTGTGTAAGACCAACAGAATATTGCATCTGTAAAGTGTTAGGAAAAGTTCAGAGAGAAAAACGTAACAAGCAGTGATAATTATGGATGCAAACTACCTTCCCCTAAGCCTAGTAGAATGCAACTTCTTGCAGAATGTGTGCGTTTTGGCCTTCCAGGAATGTGCAATAAATCGTTAAATATCAACTTTTAATACACTACGTCGTGTGTTACTGACCTGACATTCTACTGTATAGACTATTGTGCTGTGAGAGTTATAGCCCTTAAAACACCCTTGCATTTTTGGTAAAGAAATAGAAATGACTGAGATTTTAAAAGTTGTGTTGGCCTTCATTTAACTCAATGACTTACTTATTTGGCTCAACTTTGGCATTTACCTTTAAAACAGTGAGAAATCCAATGAGACCACCTTTTTAAGTCACTTCTTCACAGTAGAACATGTTCACTTCCCTTTTTTATCACTGTCACTCTCCTCTGGGCTGGTAATATTCTATAAATGCTTACATGATCACAACTACTCACAGCATTCCAAAGTAGCCTGAGCAAGATCTTTAATGGTAGATATAGAACCTATTCTGATTCATATTTTATTCCTCTGCTCACATCATAAGCATCTTATTTGCCTTCAAAAACTGTAGATAAACATTGAAACTATCACTTACCTATGAAACTATAAATACATTTGTGGTATAAAACTGTTCAGTGTTTGATTATGTATCTGGGATCTGTTCTTGCTGTGCTATGAGACTACCCTGTGTGTGGTTACAGAGAAAAACAGAAACTTAACCAAAGCAGAAAGCTATATGCATGAGAGAACAGATTTTCATTTTTAAAAAATTGTGGCTACAGTTCCTTTGGAGTACATAAAAACATTAAGTGAAAGGCTAGCTGAAATGAATAAGTGCAAACTAATTAATGTATAAATGAGGAATTAAACAAAGACTTAATTATTAAATAGCAAAGGAATTACTATAAATAGTTTGTTTTGTGCCATAGAGATATGCAAAAAAACACGAATGTTCCAGTTAAACCTACCTGTGAACTAACCTCAGAACACATCATACCACCCAAACCATCTAGATATTGTCAAACCTTTGGTCATCAAAAAATACACTTGACTTCTCTCCATGATTTTTATTCTAATGTGGACAATCATTTACCCCTGAACTGCAGCAATCTTTCAGGGACATGAGTTGCTTCATCAGTGACCTTGCATCCATCATAAGGTCAGAAATCAGAATGTTTGTTGCTGATTGCTTTCAATCACACTTACAATTCCTCAGGCCATGCACAAAGATCTGACTAATGTACGGTCTTGCGCTTGTAAGGTTTACATAAAATTAGTGTCACACAAGTGTCAGGTAATATCTTCAAAAATAAGTCTAACAACTTATAGTGGGCGGCA
This sequence comes from Chiloscyllium plagiosum, assembly GCF_037043375.1. NCBI lineage: Eukaryota > Metazoa > Chordata > Chondrichthyes > Orectolobiformes > Hemiscylliidae > Chiloscyllium > Chiloscyllium plagiosum. Next base: position 63,704,742 of record NW_028270141.1, read on the forward strand.
CGGTGGCACAGTGGTTAGCACTGCTGCCTCACAGCGCCAGAGACCCAGGTTCAATTCCCGACTCAGGCGACTGACTGTGTGGAGTTTGCACGTTCTCCCCGTGTCTGCGTGGGTTTCCTCCGGGTGCTCCGGTTTCCTCCCACAGTGACAAAGATGTGCAGGGCCAGGTGAATTGGCCATACTAACTTGCCTGTAGTGTTAGGTAAGGGGTAAATGTAGGGGTATGGGTGGGTTTCGCTTCGGCGGGTCGGTGTGGACTTGTTGGGCCGAAGGGCCTGTTTCCACACTGTAATCTAATCTAATCTAATCTAAACTTCTCCGTGATGGTGAGTTGCAATAGCAGCATCAAATTCTCAGCTATCAATCCACTGGGAGGTTAACATAGAAACACAATTGGACCAGTCATATAAATACTACAACAGCAAGTCTAATTCTGGGAAATCCATGTCAAGGAACTCAATTTCTGACTCCCTAGAGCTAGGTGGACGACTTTCAAAGTCCCACCTGGGACACATTGATAGGCCTGGAATGTTGGGGTGCTATGATGTTGGATGACCAATGGTAGGAAGGAAAATTAAAAATCAGGGGTCTTCTGTTGGCATAGAGTCATAGAGTCAACAGACCCTTCAGTCCACCTCATCCATACTGACCAGATATCCCAACCTAATATCCGTCTAAACCCTTCCTATTCATATACCCATCCAGATGCCTTTGAAATGTTGCAAATTGTACCAGCCTCTACCACTTCCCCTGGCAACTCATTCCATACACGCACCACACACTGCTTGAAAAAGTTGCCATTTAGGTCTCTTTTATGTCTTTTTTCTCTCACCCTAAACCTATGCCCTCTAGTTCTGGACTCCCCCACCCCAAGAAAAAGACTTTATCTATTTATCCTATCCATGCCTCTCATGATTTTGTAAACCTCTATAAGGTCACCCCTCAGCCTCTGACGCTCCAGGGAAAACAGACCCAGCCTATTCAGCCTCTCCCTGTAGCTCAAATCCTCCAACCCTGGCAACATCCTTGTAAATCTTTTCTGAACCCTTTCAAGTTTCACAACATCCTTCCGATAGGAAGGACACCAGAATTGCATGCAATTTTCCAAATAGCCGATGTCCTGTACATCTGCAATATGATCTCCCAACGTCGAAACTCAATACTCTAACAATAAAGGAAAGCATACCAAATGCCTTCTTCACTATCTTATCTATCTGCGACTCTAGTTTCAAGAATTTATGAACCTGCATTCCAAGGTCTCTTTGTTCAGCAACACTCCCCAGGACCTTATCGTTAAGTATATAAGTCCTACTAAGATGTGCTTTCCCAAAATGCAGCACCTCGCATTTATCTAACTTAAGCTCCATCTGCCACTCCTCAGCCCATTGGCACATCTGATCAAGATCCCATTGTAATCTGAGGTCACCTTCTTCGCTGCCCACTATACCTCCAATTTTGGTGTCATTTGCAAACTTATTAACTATACCTCTTATGCTCACATCCAAATCATTTGTATAACTGACGAAAAGTAATGGACCGTGCACTGATTCTTGTGGCACTCCACTGTTCACAGGCCTCCAGTCTGAAAGACAACCCTCCACCACCACCCTCTATCTTCTATTTCGCGTCACTTCTGTATCCAAATGGTGAGTTCTCTCTGTATTGCATGAGATCTGACCTCACTAACGGGTCTCCCATGGGGAACCTTGTCGAACGCCTTACTGAAGTCCATATAGATCACTTCTATTGTTCTGCCCTCATTAATCCTCTTTGTTACTTCTTCAAAAAACTCAATCAAATTTGTGAGACATGATTTCCCACACACAAAGCCATGTTGACTATCCTTAATCAGTCCTTGCCTTTCCAAATAAATGTAAATCTTGTCCCTCAGGGTTCCCTCCAACAACTTGCCCACCACCGACATCAGGCTCACTGGTCTTGTAGCTCCCTGACTTGTCCTTACCACCTTTCTTAAATAGTACGTGTTAGCCAACCTCCAGTCTTCCAGCACCTCACCTGTGACCATCGATGATACAAATATCTCAGCAAGGGCCCAGCAATCACTTCCCTAGCTCCCCACAGAGTTCTAAGGTATACCTGATGAGGTCCTGGGGATTTATCCACTCTTATGCATTTCAAAACATCCAGCACTTCCTCCTCTGTAATATGAACATTTTTAAAGATCTATTTCCCGACATCTATTTCGCTACAGTCTATATCTTCCATGTTTTTCTCCACACTGATGCAAAATACTCCTTTAGTATCTCCCCCATCTCCTGCGGCTCCACAGAAAGGCAACTTTGCTAATCTTTGAGGGGCCCCCCAAACAGCTTTTGAAAATTCTTGCCTAATACTGTAAAAATTTCGAACTTCAACTTTTAGATCCGGTCTATCTTTTTCCATCACTATTTTAAAACTAATAGAATTATGGTTGCTGGCCCCACAGTGCTCTCCCACTGACACCTCAGTCACCTGCCCTGCCTTATTTTCCAAGAGTAAGTCAAGTTTTGCACTTTCTCTAGTAGGTACATCCACATACTGAATCAGAAAGTTGTCTTGTACACACTTAAGAAATTCCTCTCCATCTAAACCTTTAACACTATGGCAGTCCCAGTCGATGTTTGGAAAGTTAAAATCCCCTACCATAACTACCCTATTATTCTTACAGATAACTGAGATCTCCTTACAAATTTGTTTCTCAATTTCCCTCTGACTATTAGGGGGTCTATATTACAATCCCAATAAGGTGATCATCCCTTTCTTATTTCTCAGTTCCACCCAAATACCTTCTCTGGGCGCATTTCCGGGAATGTCCTCCCTCAGCACAGCTGTAATGCTATCCCTTTTCAAAAACGGCACTCCCCCTCCTCTTTTGCCTCCCTTTCTATCCTTCCTGTAGCATTTGTATCCTGGAACACTAAGCTGCCAGTCCTGTCCATCCCTGAGCCACATTTCTGTAATTGCTATGATATCCTAGTCCCATGTTCCTAACCATGCCCTGAGTTCATCTGCCTTCCCTGTTAGGCCCCTTGCATTGAAATAAATGCAGTTTAATTTATCAGTCCTACCTTGTTCTCGGCTTTGTCCCTGCCTGCCCCTGACAGTTTGACTCGCTTCTTTTCTCAACTGTACCAGTCTCAGATTGATCTCTTTCCTCACTATCTCCCTGGGTCCTACACTCCCACCTTACTAGATTAAATCCTCCCGAGCAGCTCTAGCAAATATTCTTGCCAGTATATTAGTCCCCTTCCAATTCAGGTGAAATCCATCCTTCTTGTACTTCTACCCCAGAAGAGATTCCAATGATCCAAATATGTGAATTCTTCTCCCATACACCAGCTCCCCAGTCATGCATTCATCTGCTTTACCCTCCTATTCTTATCCTCACTAGCTCGTAGCACTGGGAGTAATCCAGATATTATACTCTCGAGGCCCTCCTTTTTAAATTCCTGCCTAACTTTCTATATTCTCCCTTCATAATCTCAACCTTTTCCCTTCCTGCGCCATTGGTTCCAATGTGTACAATGACATCCTGCTGGACCCTCTCCCCCTTGAGAACATTCTGCACCCTCTCTGAGGCATCCTTGATCCTGGCACCAGGGAGGCAACACACCATTCTGATTTTTCACTGCTGGCCACAGAAACGTCTGTCTGTGCCTCAGATTAGAGAGTACCCTAACACAATCAATCTCTTGGAACCCAACATACTCCCTCATTGCATTAGAGCCAGTCTTGATACCAGAAACTTAGCTGTTCATACTACATTTCCTTGAGAATCCACCATTCCCTTCATTTTCCACAACAGCATACGTGTTTGAAATGGGTATAGCCACAGAAGACTCCTGCACTACCTGCCTCCCCCTCTTATCTTTCTTGGAGTTAACCCATCTATGTGACTGTAACTGCGACTTTTGTCCCTTCGAATAACTGCCATCCATCACACCTCCTTGCTCTTGTAAATTACTCATTGCCTCTAGCTGTCACTCCAACTGATCTATTCGATATGATAGGATTCATAACCAATTTATTGCAGATATAAGCTTCAGTAACACGTAAACTCTCCCTGAACTCCCACATCCGACAAGAAGAACATATCAGTCTACTAAGGGACATTTTTACTTCTTCTGATCTATGGACCCAGAAAATTACACCATCTTATTCATCTACAAAACACTGTTCTGGGCTAACTTAATACTAATGGCTTATATTTTTAAGTTTAATCAAGAGACATATCTCAACAAAACATATAATCAAGAAAGAACCCGCTCTCCTCACTATTGTAGATTTACAGCAAGGCGATAAATCTATTCACTTATTGGTTTCTATGCTGTGACCTCTCCCAAACGGGTTCCTCCAATCTTCCAGATCTCATCTAACCACCTGTTAAGATTTTAAGTAATTGACGGTAGCAGCAAATTTTTCTTTCACTGGTATTTAGCTTTATTTTCTTACCAAACAGAACTTTATCACAAGTTCCCAGCCAGAATTGCCTATTTCTCTCTAACGTTACTGTATGAATGCACAATGGTAAAAACAATATCCATTAAAATGGCTCACTTATTTTTTGAAGAATGGATTCTAGAAATAAGATAGACATTATGCAAGTCTTTTGAGGAAGGGTGTGATGATGATCCATCACGGCAGATGCTTTGAAGGGATATGACTGTTGGGTGTTGTGTGCCTACATGTAAAGACTCACTCAGCTGAATCTTACATAAAACTAAAACAAAGAACTGTGGATGCCAGAGATCTGAAGCAAAAACAAGAATTCCTGGCAAAACTCAGCAGGTCTAGGAGCATTTGTCGAAAGAAAGCAGAATTCATATTTCGAGTATGGTAATTATTCATCAGAACTGACATCAACTTGGAAAATGTGGTCATTATGCTGAAGTCAAAGTTGATGCTTGAGGAAGGTGGGAAGGGGATAGGAGAGCAAATAGGTGGAGATAAAGCCGAGAGAGACAGAGAAAGAAAGATGTAGAATGTGGACATAAACAAGGAGATTATGAATAGCAGGCCAGAACAGAAGAAAAGGGGTAGTCAAAGGGCACCTGCATAGGCCTCAGCTATGCCTGACTCTTCATCAGGTACATGGAACAGTTCATCTTCCGCAGCTAGATCGGCACCATTCCCTCCCTTTTCCTCTGCAACATTAACGTCTGTATCAGCGCCACCACGTGGAGGTTGTACAGTTCATCAACTTCACGAACACCTTCCACTCTGACCTCAAGTTCACCTGGACCATCTTGGACAACCTCCCTCCCCTTCCTGGACCTATCCATCTCCATTTCCGTTGATCGACTAAACATGGACATCTACTTCAAACCCACCGACGACCACAGCTACCTGGACTACATCTCTTCCCACAACCTCCTCCTGTAAAAACGTTATCCCTTACTCCCAATTGTTTAGCCTCTGCTGCATCTGCTCCCAGGAGGACCAATTCCACTCAAGAACATTCCAGATGGCGTCCTACTTCATGGATGCAATTTCCCCTCCCACATGATCAACAATGCCCTCCAGTGGATCTCCTCCACTTCCCACACCTTTGCCCTTGAACCCCACCCTTCCAATTACAACAAGGATAGAACCCCCCCCCGGTCCTCACCTTCCACCCCACAAACCTCCAGATATAACGTATCATCTTCTGCCATTTCCACCACCTATAGTCAGAGTCCATCACTATGGATATATTTCCCTCCCCACCCCATCATCATTCCGCAGAGACCATTCTCTCTGTGACTCCCTTGTTAGGTCCATACCCCCACCCCCCAACAAACCCACCCTCCACTCCCAGTACCTTCCTTTGCCACCACAAGAGGTGTAAAACCTACACCCACACCTCCCCCTTCACCTCCATCCAAGGCCCCAGTGAAACCTTCCAGATTCGACAGAGATATTCCTGCACCTCCAAACACCTCATCTACTGAGTCTAATACTCTCAATGTGGTCTCTCTACATTGGGGAGACAGGATGCCAGCTTGCAGAACATTTCAGAGAACATCTCTGGGACACACGCACTGAAAACCGCCCTGTGGCCTGTGGCCGAACACTTCAACTCCCCCTTGCACTCCACCAAGGACATGCAAGCCCTGGGTCTCCTCCGTTGCCAAATTCTAGCCACATGACACCTGGAGGAAGAATACCTCATCTTCCGCCTTGGGACCCTTGAACCACATAGGATCAATTTCGACTTCACTAGTTTCTTCATCTCCCCTCCCTCCCCCCACCTTATCCCAGATCCAACCCTCGAAGTCAGCACTGCTCTCTTGAACTATCCTACCTGCCCATCTTCCTTCCCACCTAAGTGCTCCACCCTCCACTCCGACTATCACTATCACCCTCCACCTTCATCGACCTATTGCATTCCTAGCTACCTTCTCCCCTGTCCCACCCCCTTCCCATTTATCTCTCAGCCCCCTTGTCCCCCCAACACAAAATTCCTGATGAAGAGCTTATGCTCAAAACGTTGAATTTCCACCTCTGAAGCTGCCTGAAGAGCTGTGTTTTTCCACCACCACACATTTTGACTCAGAACAGAAGATAAGCTGAGTAGGTAAAAATAAGTGCTGAGAGTAGGAGACAAATGGGTGAGCTGCACTGAACGCAATCCAGATAGTGTGAAAATGGCCTAGGAATATGTGTGAATGGGTGACTATGCTAAAAGCAACACATAGCAATTCAGGACTGAGTGTGAGCTAGATATAAGGCTCGAAAGGTATTGAATTCAACTTTGAGTCTTAGAGGCTGAATCTGTTGCTGGCTAACTTCAAGTTGTGCTGAGTTTTTTGGAGGCTTTTTTGCAATGAGGCCTAGTGAGTTCTCTTAGCTCAATGTCCTGATCTTTCTCCTCAGATTACCACTCTCCTTCCACATCTTCAGCATTGATCACATTGCCCGATTGCCTGCTCCAATTACATTATTCAAGATGGCATTACACAATCTGTTGGACAATACTGGATGTCTTTCCTACCCCAGACCAGTACAAGCTGTAAATCCACATTTTCAGCAGTCCTATCACCTGCTCCACCTTTGCTCTTGACACTGCGCGTGGTGCAACTTGATGAAAGTGCCATGCTAGTTGAGTAACCAACATATTTCATCAAAAAGGGAGTTCCTGCTATATTCTAACCATCATCCGCCAACCTCTTCATGGTCCTGGCCCACATTAACCATGACACTTTGCACTGAATTTAACACAGTCCATCGTTTACCTACATATGATATAATGAAATGATGTTACCCTTGTCCCTCAGCACCCTTGGAGGTTCCACAAGCTTTGGGCAGATGTGTCCAGAATTTTCCTAAGTCCATAATATCATAAGAGCAGAATTAGGCTATATGGCCCATCAAGTCTGCCCTGCCATTCAATCATGGCTGATATGCTCCTCACCCCCATTTTCCTGCCTTCTCCCCTTGTCCCTTCAACCTATTACTAATTAAAACTCCACCTCCTCCTTAAATTTAGTCACTATCTCAGCATCCACCGCAATGTGGGGTAGCAAATTCCAGATTCACAACCTTTTCGGAGTAGTTTCTCCTGTTTTAAATTTGCTGCCCCTTATCCTCAGTCTATAACCTCTCATTCTAGAATGCCTCACAAGAGGATGAATCTGCTCCACATCTATTTTATCCACATCTTTTATCAATTAAATACCTCAATTTGATCTCCCCTCAGTCTTCTAAATTCCAGAGAGTATTTGTTTCCTATTAAGTCATTGCTGCTAACTTCTGCACCACTGAGATGATAACATTAGATTTGCAAGTTAATGTGGACCCCATGCTTTCACCCATCAAACTGACACCCACACCACCCACTTTAGGCATTGTCTTAGCCCTTTTTGGACAGTATTTTATAGCCAAAGAATTGGCATGTGATAGCAGAGGATGCAACTTGAGCTTGGTACCCTCTGCACAAGGCTGTGCCTGATGACCAGGTACCTCCCCAGGACATCCATGTCCTCTTTTACCTTGCTGTAACCTATTAGCCCATTTCCCTCTATTTGAAGAAGCCCACCTACTTCACATAACTGTCCTCCCTCTCTCATCACCTTGACATTATGTCTTAATGATGTCCATCTTACTTCTCTTGCTCCTCTTGTTGAGGCCACAGTAGTGATCACTGACAACACCCCCTCCCAAAGTCTACCATGCCCTGTAGTCCTATTTCAAATGTACCTTGAATTTTTAATCGTTATCATCCTTGTCCTATCACCAGAAATGCTATGCCTTTGCCACCAACAACCCTTCCTCCTCCACCTCTTCGGGCAGTGTTTCACCAGCTTCCCATTTAGGCCTCCTCTTGGACCTCCCTTAATGATCAATGGACTGCCCCAAATCTGTGCTTACCCTCGATCTCTGATTGACTTTAACGAGCAACATCTAGATGAGACTGACCACACCCCTGACCATTATCTTAATAGCACCCTAAATTGATGAGACCACGATTCCCTGACCACTGGTGCTAGCCCACAGGACTGACCTTTTCCCTCTTCCCCAACTGTATTCAAACAAATGACCTGACCATGAGCATCCCAAGCAGATGACTGACTGTGGCCAAGCCCCTAGACTGTGTATGCACTATGCCTCTATGTTATAGTATGACTCCTCCACTTTGCATTGACTGAACTCAAAATTAGCCTCCACCCAGTTCCCAGCATTGCTATTAGGTAACACAGGCAGTTGGGACATCCTATAGGTCTGAAGTTGTTGTCTCAGTGTGCCATGTAGCCTAACAATAAGGAGGGTGCCAGAGGAGTTAGGATATTTGGTCGGCAGGGACAAGTTGGACGGAAGGGTTTGTTTCTATGCTGTACATCTCGATGACTGTATGACTGGAGGACAGCAAATGTAGTTCCATTTTGCAAGGAGACTATTAGAGATAAACTAGTGAGTCTCACGTCAGTGATTGGGAAACTATTGGAGAAAATCTTGAAGGAGAGAATTAATCTCCATTTAGAGAAGCAAATTTTCATTAAGGATAGTCAGCATAGCTTTGTCAGAGAGAGGTCCTATCTAACAAATTTGTTTGAAATTTTTGAGGATACAACCAAGTGTGTAGATAAGGGTAGTGCAACTGATGTAGTTTATATAGATTTCAGCAGGGTCTTTGACAAATTCTCACAGGGGACACTGATAAAGAAGGTAAAAATACATGGGATGCAGGGTAACTTGGCAAGCTAGATCCAAAATTGACTTAGTGATAGGAGACAAAGGGAAGTGGTAGAAGGCTGTGTGTGCGACTGTGTGGAGCCCAAAGTGCAGTGATGTACCATGGGGATCAGAGCTGGGCCCAATATTGTTTGCAATGTTAAAAAATTATGTAGATGAGAATGTGGGAGAGTTGTTAACTAAGTTTGTGGATGACACAAAGATCGGCTGTGTGGTTGACAATGAAGAGGGAGGTGTTAGGTTACAAGAGGATATAAATGGTTTGGCCAGTGGGCAGATCAGTGGCAGATGGAATTTAACACTGATAAAAGTGAGATGATGCACTTTGGAAGAAGGAACAAGACAAGGGAGTACTCAATGAATGGTAAGACACTAGGAAACTCAGAGGAACAAATAAATCTTGGAGTGCTTGTCCACAAACCCCTGAAGGTGGCAGAACAAGCTAATAAAGTAGTGTAGAAGGCAAGAGACATGACTTTATCAGTTAAGGCATAGATTGTAAGAACAGGGATATCGTGAGATTAGATTAGATTACTTAGTGTGGAAACAGGCCCTTCGGCCCAACAAGTCCACACCGACCCGCCAAAGCGTAACCCACCCATTCCCCTACATTTACCCCTTTACCTAACACTACAGGCAATTTAGCATGACCAATTCACCTAACCTGCACATCTTTGGACTGTGGGAGGAAATCGGAGCACCCGGAGGAAACCCACACAGACACGGGGAGTATGTGCAAACTCCACACAGTCAGTCGCCTGAGTCGGGAATTGAACCCAGGTCTCTGGCGCTGTGAGGCAGCAGTGCTAACCACTGTGCCACCGTGCCGCCTCATCGTGTTGGAGTTGTGCTGAACTTTGGTTCAACTGGAGTACTGTGTGAAGTTCTATTCACAGCACTGAAGAAAGAATGTGATTGCACTGGAGGAAGTGCAAAGAAGATTCACGAGGATGTTTATTGGTGTGGAGCACTTTAGCTATGAAGGTGGGCTGGATAAGTTTGGGTTGTTTTCTTTGGATCAGAGAGGGCTGAGGAGGGGACCCAATGGATTTTTATAATATCATGAGGGACATTGACAGGGTAGTTAGAAAGTAGATGTCCCCTTTATTTGAAGGGCCAGTAACAAGGGGGCACACTTTTAGGGTGAAATGCAGGAGAGTTCAGAGTCAAATTGAGGAAAATGTTTTCACCAGAGGTGGGTGGGAGTATGGAGTACAATTTCTGGGAGGGTAGTATAGGTAGCAACCCCCACAACATTTACAATGTTTCTGGATGATTACTTGAAATATCATTAAATTCAAGGCAATGGACAGACGCTGAAAAGTGGAGATATTGCAAATTTAGTGTAGCTTTGGAGGTACAGACTTGATGGACTGAAAGGCCTCTTCTGTACTGCATGATTCTAAGATATGTACATTCCCCGACCCAAATGCTGCACAGATTCCAAATGATGAGCATATCAAGGAGCCTACCTGTGTGTCTGTGCAAAACAGCACATTAATATGCCAGTATGGTGACACCATCCAGCCTGCTAGATTGACACCCACTCTAATAAGTTCAATATATACTCCCTTCACCACTGATGCTATAGCCATAAATGCATTACAGAAAGCCACCAAGCCACTTTTGACAACATTTCTCCAGACTTATGACATCTGCTACCTAGAAGCACAAAGACAACAGAAACATTAGAGTGATACCATACTCAAATTTCTCTGGCAAGTTACACATCATCCTGACTTCCAATGTATTTGTCATTCAGGCCATAACTGTCACTGAGTCAAAATCCTCAAACTCCTTTCCTCAGAGCACTGTGGGTGTACTTACACCATATGCACAACAGCAGGTCTGGAAGGTGACTCACATTATGAAAATGTACTGCATCAAATACTAGTTTGATATTTTAATGGTTGGATTCACAACTTGTGATGCGAATGAACTAAAGCTATCTTTTGGAATATATAATGGATTTTTAACCCTCTGATGGCATATACAGAGAAGTCACGTGACAAACTGTATTTTATGCATCTACTGGGACTTGAGATGGCAAAGAATGTGACAAGAAGATTGTGGTAAATCTTCCACACTCTCTCTCTCCAAACAAAAGCTGCTGTATTTCTGCATCAATGTCCCAGAAGGAAAAGGCAACACATCAGCTTCGTTTTGAAATGTCAAAGAAAAAAATTAATTTCTGGAGAAACTCAGCAGGTCTGGCATCATATGTGTAGAGACAACTTAATGTTTTAAGTGCAATATCTCTTGACAAGCAATTTCTGTTTTTGCATCCACAGTTTTTTGTTTTGTTTTGAAATGTCATCTCAGTAGAGAACCAAAATCCTGTGAAATACAGCCTGGGCAGATAGCAGCCATAAACTGTGAATTGGCACTTTTATTTCTTTCAATGTAGTATTTGGTTATCTGTATTGTTTAATCTGTAATCTTGTCTGTGGATTTTGAATGTGTGCATTCCTTTTCAGAACTGTTAATCGTCAAATGCTTTTATTGGGGTTGGCTTCAGCACAGTAAACTTGATATTTTACTTAGTTAAAAACCGAAGAATACTTGTCATGATTAGTCCTTGTAAACAGCACATACTCAGTTTAATAAACTTGTTCCTTCAGACAAGGGGGGTGGGGTGGGGGGTGTAGAAAAGTAGAAGGTTATTTTATCCTTCCTGACCTAGATATTACACTTACCACCATCTTCTTAAGGGCAATTCGGGATGAGAAATAAATTTTGACCCTAGCAGACATGAAAAATGTGTTGCTGGAAAAGCGCAGCAGGTCAGGCAGCATCCAAGGAGCAGGAGAATCAACATTTCGGGCATAAGCCCTTCTTCGGGAATCCTGAAGAAGGGCTTATGCCCGAAACATCGATATCACTTTCCCCTAGTAGACATGCCTACATACCAAAAATGAATTTAAAAACTCATTTTTCATTGAGTACAATGTAACTTGTGTAATGATACAAGTCCAATATATAAATACAATTTCCATTTGCTGTAAATTACACAAAATGAACTGTTAGATTTATACTTCTTGTGATGACTGGCTAGATGTTTATACTGATTGGAATAACTGCAGAAATAAAGGGGAAATGCAGCCAAATCAACTGCTATGAAAAGGATAGATTAGCAGAAAGCAATTATTGATGGGCTTTGCAATCAATGGCACAGTAATATATGAACAAGAGAGATTGAATCTGATGAAGGAATTAGCGGTTTTGGCTGGACATGAACTGAATATTCAAATTAATTTAATATTTGAGGATACAAGATTGGAATTATTTGATTTAAAATCCTAATTTGAGAGTTGTGGCTAGCATTACTTATTGTAGCAAATATTTAGACATTTTGTTTACCTGTTTTCCTGCTCAGGACTGTGATGCAGTTCAAACCCTTTAAATATTTATTTTAAAAATAATGGGTTATTACAGTTATGTTAGTATTGTTACAAATGTTCAACATCTATATAAATGCTAGTCAGAGTGAGACTGCAAATTGCACTTTACACATTAGGTATTAAATCACACAACCTCAAAACAAAACAAATTTGTAAACAACTATCTGTTCTCCAGCCAGCCTTGAAGGTTGCCATGTATAGATCATGGCTGTAAATGTGAAGCTGGTAAAAATATTTAGTGAGGAGAGAACAAGGCCGACTTGAGGAAGACTGATCTTGCAATAATTGCTATTTTCCGTGATATTTCTGGTTTATGATCTGACTTGTTTCCAATTAAGCTTATTGAGCTCTTACTGAGAGCAGTTTTTTTAGAGACTGTTTATTTTTAAAGATAGATTTGAACCTTCAGCAATTAACAGTAAGAATCACACCACAAGATTCTATGTTTTTAACCAGAAACAATCATTTTACTTTACTATTCTTTAAAAACAATAACTTAGCTCAGCAGTTTGTGAAGGCTTAGAGTATAAATTCAGTTCCCTTTAGACTTCCTAATTCTACCCACAGTTTCCCTCATAAATTAAGAGCTCTTAATGGTTAAATTAAGTCTATTTCTGCACATCAAATTAAGTATGGCACAGCTGTCTAGATTTCACTTTATTTTCTCCTCAAGGTTTCAACCATGTTCCCTGTTACAGTATTTCATATGGATCTTCCATTAGCTTTAACTAAATGACACTCAACATTCCTTTAAGATTTCACAACAGTGGACTTTTCAGCTTAAGCTCAGAAGTCTTTGCCACTTTGCTTTAAATAAATAAGAAAATCCCCTGTGTTTCTAATAGCCTGCAACTCTGTCTTGATTTTTGATAGACCCAGGCTGCTTTGACCTAGTCCACTCTTAGGGTAACTGCCTTTCATTCTCAGGGTTACTATCAATGTCTTCTTGTAGCTCCAAAGTAGGTACATCTTTCAGCATCTTTCCTCTCAGAAATTCCAGCTCCAATCAAAATTTGAGCTCCCACTTACATTCAACATGATGAATGATAAAGTCTGAATTTTGTCTGCTTAAAGCCTAGCTAATATTTATCTCTCTGTTCCTCTGACTTTCAGTGATCTGCAACTTATCCAAAGCCAAATCTGCAACCATCTCTTACTGTAATATTCCTGACTTTATAGGTCAGCCTGTAACATCATCCCAAAAATAGTTTCTCGTATCATTTTTTCCATGGCAATGGGGAAATCCTGTCTCCAGGTAAAGTTGTTACTTGATTATCTCTAACAGCCTTCTATCCAAGATGGACAGAAGACAGAGAGTTGGGATAAATGGGTCTTTTTCTGGATGGCAAGATGTAACTAGTGGGTGCCATAGGATTCAGTCCTTGAACACCAGCTATTTACGATCTACATTAATGACATGATACGAGGATAGAAGGCTCCATAGCCAAATTTGTGGACCATAAGCAGGACCGTAAATTGCAATGAGGAAATAAGAACCTTACAAATGGATACAGATAGGTTAGGAGAGTGGACCAAAATGTGTCAAATTGTGTTTAATGTGGATAGGTGCGAGGTCATGCATTTTGGTCAAAAATTAGGAAGATGACCTATTATCTAAATGGGGAGAGACTTCGGGATGCAGAGGGATCTGGGTGTCCTCATTCATGAGTACAGAAAACTAGCATGCAGGTACAACAGATAATGAAAAAAGTGAATGGAATGGTGGCTTTTATAGCTAAAGGAATAGAATATAAAAATAAGGAAGTATTGTTATAACTATACAAGGCATTGGTGAGACTGCAATTGGAATATTGTGCACAGTTTTGGTCCTCTTATTTGAGGAAAGATGCAGTGGCATTGGAAGAAGTTCAGAGGAGGTTCACTAGATTCATTCCAGAAATGAGGGATTTGTTGTATGAAGAGAGATTGAATAGTTTAGGCCTCTACTCTCTGGAATTTAGAAGATTGAGGGGAGGTAATCTTGAGGTAATCAAGATGATTAATGATATGGATTAAATAGATGTGGAATGGATGCTTCCTCTTGTGGGGCATTCTAGGACGAGAGATGGAAGAGAGTCTTAGCATAAGGGGTAGAAAATTTGAAACAGAGTTGAGGGGAAACTACTTCTCCCAAACAGTTTTGAATCTGTAGAATTTGATACCCTAAAGTATGGTGGATGCTGAGACAGTGACTAACTTTAAGGAGTGGTTAGACAGACTTTTAATTAGTAATGGGTTGAAGGGATTGGGAGAGAAGGCAGGAAAATGGGAGTGAGGAGCATATCAGCCATGATCGAATGGCAGAGCAGACTCAATGGGCCAAATGGCTTAATTCTACTCCTATATCTTATGAACTTGTGAACTCAGTTGCCAACACTTAGAAAGGCAGATATGAGCCTCCAAGCCCTATCTGAGCAAAGTGTAGCCAATCTATAGATCCATTGCTCTGCCTGCATTTTCTGTTCTTCAGTCAACTCTGTTCACCTCTTCTCAGTTTTGACACAGACACTGAATTAATCACACAGACAAGCACAAAGTGGAGAACTGCAGGTCTGTAACATGATGAAAGTTTTGCCAAGTTATCACAGTAACTCTGCCCAATTGACCCATCCTTCAATTTACTCCCCCAAGCTAATTGTGTGACACAACTTCTGACACCATCTGTTTTAGGTAAAATAGAATCACTTTTTATTGTTAATGACAAGTACTTTACAACATTTTAGAAATAGGAATGATACAAATTCTTAAAATCACTAACTAACTGCCCAAACAATTAACCCAAAATCCCCCTTGCCCACCGAGGTATTAGGTTAAAAATAGAAAGAAAGAAATGTGGTAGGCCAGGAGTATTTGAATCTCAGGCTAACGGTTCTGGGCTCTGAATATGCTAAATCCCTCTGAGCAGCTCGAAGACAATTTAATGATGAGAGAGCTTAACCTTTGAAAGAGTTACTGAGTTCAGTTAATTCCTTTTCCTGGGCAGTCTCCTTGTGGTACCCTACCAATCAGTCAATCACAATACAACTCCTTGTTGAAAATAATCTTCCAGTTTGACTTTTTACTCCTCCAGTCGCAGTTTTCTATTCTTTGTTTCCAGCAGTGTTTCCATGATTCCGTACCAAGCAGGCACTCACTGTGTGTCTCCTCTCCAAGAAGAATCCCTTCTAGGATCTCACTGCTCAAGCTGTGGCCATCGACTCCTCACATAGGACTGCGTGGTTTGCCTTTACAGCTCTGGGCCCTTGATTTTCCTTTCAGATTGTAATTTTCGTCACTGTTCACTTTTGTACCTGTGTGAGTTTAGAGGATTAAACTCCCTCTTAGCTTTGATTGGTTCTCTGCAGCATGAGGGTTGACCTATCAGTAGGCAATCCTGATCCAATCCTGCTGTTCCCAAGGTCAATTCCCAGGGCAGGAGGAGGTGAAATGGAGAGCGGCTTGGTGCATTGTGAAACTTATACAGAATCCCAGTCTTTCCTGGCCAATTTTTTTCTAAAAATATATTCTTAAAAAAAAGGATTTTTATTCAAAAGGATTTGAATATTACAATAAATGCAAAACCAAACAATTCAAACTAATGTTAAAAAACAAACCCACTAATTACATGAATATATATCAACTAATAACCAAGATAAAAACGAAATGTCTTAACAATAATAATAATGATAACCATAACACAGCTCAGCAAAATAAAGTAATAGCCCTTGATCATCGAGTGCATAAGTTTATACATTTTCATATGTTCGTCGCTCCTCCCCTCTGGATACCAGATTCATTACATAGCATTGTCATGGCTATATAAAGGCTCTTATTAGAATGGCAGACAGATCTGTACCCAGGTAGTCCAAAAAGGGCCACCACATCATATAAAAATTCCCAGTATTATGGTGCACCACACTTATAGGAAAGTCCAAGGGGATGTGCTCCATGACTAGCTTATGCCAGCCCGCCAGCCCGGGGGGATTTTCCAACACCCACCCTAATAGAATGTTCTTTCTGGCGCAGAAAGTGAGGATCCTGAAAAGTTTTTTTTGTGTGCATCTAATGAGAGTGAATTAACAAAGCCAAAAAGAAGAGATACCGGATCCATGTCCACCTCTGTCCCTAGGGCCTTCTCTATTTCACCTACCATTCCAGTATGCCCACAGACTGTGGCAGGACCAAAGACAATGAGAAAGCGTGCCCACTCTCACTTTACATTTAGGACACATTGGAGATTCTCCTACTTTAAATTTAGCGAGACAGTCTGGGGCCAGATGGACCCTGTGGAGAATCTTCAATTGCAAGGCGTGGGTCTTGTTGCAAGTCGAAATCCTTCTTGCATTTTCCCAGATATTCTCCCATATTTCAGAAGAGATCTCAACGTCCAGCTCCCTCTCCCATACCTTACAGAGCCGTTTGGTCTTGTACGAGGGGCCCTCTCCCAGTAGATGATAAGCATTGCTAACAGATAATGTACCCCCAGCATTCAACACTCTCTTCTCTATATATTAGACCTTTAAGAATCAGTTAGAAGTATGAAATTTCTAATTTGAAAGAAACTAAAGAGATCCCTACTGGGCAATTCATATTTCCGAGCCAACTTGTCAAAGGATATCAATATGTCCCCTTCGAATAAATCAACCAGGCAAGATATGTGCCTAGCTGCCCATAGTTTAAACCCAGAGTCCACCATCCCTGGCTGAAAGCCCAGCATACCACTATGGATGTCAAAAATGATGTTTTGGCAATACTGCCCTCACCCTCTCACATTGCCCTCCACGCCTTGACAGTGTTGATGACTTTTAGGTTATGGCAATATTTCTTAACTGTTCTCATTATGTCGAAGAACAGCAAGCTAATAAAGGGGCATCTTGCCTGAGATGCTTCCATGTCCAACAAAGTTGGTGAAGGGTCACCCTGGTCCCAATCATTCATGTAAGACAGTAACGAGCTTAACTGATAGTTTTTGATACCTGGGAGGCCCATTCCTCCCAGTCTGTAAGGTAACTGCAATTTAGTCAATTTAATTAGGGGCCGCTTGCGATACTGGGAAAAAGAACTAAACCGATTGCTCAGTCCTCTCAATGCTTAGTAAATAGCAGAGGAAGCATTCGCATAGGATACAACAGACAGGGCAGAATGCTCATTTTAATGAAGGATATCCAACCTAACCAAGAGATCGGAAGCGCCTCCCATCTCTGAAGGTCCTGCTCAATTCTGTCGAATAAATAGGCAAAATAGCCAATCAAAAATGGGAGTAATAAATATACCTAAGTAGAGAAAGCCCTCCTGCAACCATCTCAAGGGGAACCGAAATCCACCCTCAGTATCAGGCACTCTCGGGAGACTACCCATGGGCGCTGCCTCTGACTTCACAAAATTGATCTTATAACCCAAGAAGCCACCAACTAAATTGATGCATTATATCAGGTGTGGCACTGAGACTGTTGGGTTTGATGAGAAGACAAGAACGTCATCCGCATACAATGTGAACTGATGTGACTGGACTAGTTATATTGGGATCCCCATGTATTGCCTCCGCCATTGGTTCGATCACCAATGTGAAAAACAATGGTGACAAGGGACAGCCCTGTCAACTCCCCCTACAAATATTAAAATTGCTTGATCATACACCATTGATGAAGACCACAGCAAGAGGGTCACAATACAAAACCTCCACCCACCTGATGAAGGTCTCTCCCAGGCTAAATCACTTCAGAGTATGAAAAAGATGTGGCCACTCGATCCTGCCAAATTATCTTTTCTGCATTGAAGGAGATCACTGTTGACATACTTGGATCATGTTAAGTAATCTCCTGACATTATCCGTTGATTTGCGACCTTTTATGAACCCCATCTGGTCCTCCTTAATGATGGAAGGTAGCACAGTTTCTAGCCTTAATGCCAGAGTCTTAGATAGGATTTTGAAGGATTTTATGGGATTTTATGAACCCCATCTGGTCCTCCTTAATGATGGAAGGCAGTACAGTTTCTAGCCTTAATGCCAGAGTCTTAGATAGGATTTTGAAGTCTACATTCAAGCGTGAAATGGGTCTATAGGAAGCACAGTCCTCCGGGGCCTTCCTTTTTAAGAATGAGAGAGATGTTCGCCTCTCTCAGAAATGGTGGGAGGAGACCACAACTATGTGAATCATTAAACATACTAAGCATCAGCCCTGACAATATACTAACAAATTCCTTATAGAACTCATTGGGGAGCCCGACAGGGCCCAGCGCCTTTCCATTCTGGAGCTGCCTCACAGCCTTTTGTACCTCTTGCTCTGACAATGGGGCATTGAGGAGAGATTCTTTTTCAGGGGTCACTCCCGGAAGGTCCAAATTCTTAAAAAGAAGACTCCATCCTAACCCACCCACTCTCACAGCTTTCAGATTGGTATAATTCAGAGTAAAATATTTGGAATGCTGCATTAATCCTTTTAGAATCATAGGTCAAAATTTCCAGTGTCCTCCCTGATCGAGGTAATAGCCTGGGTGGCATTCTTTTTCCTAGCAAGATATGCTAGGTACTTGCCCAGCTTATCCCCAGGCTCAAACAGCCTTTGACTTGCAAATGTAATCTCTCGGCTGTCCGTGTGAGCTTGGAGAGCAGTATAAAATGGGGCACCATGATCCTCTTAATCCAGTGAGGGCCTGTCAAACTATGCCTTTTCAGCTACTTTTAGACATGCCTCGAACAAGCATTGCTGCTCACTCATCCATTGCTTCTCACTGGCTGAATAGGAAATAACCAACCCTCTAGCATAGGCTTTAGCTGTTTCCCAAAGGATAGATGGGTGACTGGCTGAGTCTGAGTTAATATCTAAAAAAAGTCTTGAATTCAGTTGAAAAGAATTCCAGCCCAGATGTGCTGTGGGGATCAGAAAAAGATCAATCCTGGTATGGCATTTATGTGGGTTCAAATAGAACATGAAGTCCCTGCCAGTAGGATGAAGATGTCTCCAAACATCTCCCAACTCCAATTAAGCACACAGATCCCTTAATTGTTTAGATCGCAACGGAGGTATCGGCAGGCCTTTGGGCAATCTGTCTACCGTAGGATATATGAGACAATTGAAAATCCCTCTTATGTTGATATATTGAGATGCAAGATTAACCAGTCTAGAATGTGCATCTGTCAAGAATTTAAGAGGATGGGTCAGGGGACAGTAAACATTTAAGATTCCGTATCTTCCCCATGCATCAAAGCTTTAAGGATTACAAATCTCCCGTGTGTGTCTTTAATACACTCTAATAACTTAAATGGGAGATTCTTTCTAACTAAAATGGCCACCCCTCTATTCCTCATATTGAAAGATGAAAAATAAACCCAGTCATACCCATTCTATTGCAGCTTCAAATGCTCTGCATCATCCAAGTGTGCTTCTTGTAATAAGGCAACACCCACCCTCTCCCTTTCAAGGCTGAAAAGTATCTTCTTCCTCTTGACAGGTGAATGACTCCCCTTAACATTCCAGGTGTACCTCTAAAACACGTCCTTAGCCATAACCTTCTATAACACCATTTAGACTCCAGAGAGGAAGAACCTGAACTATATATCACTGAGCTTTAATGCAAAAGAATCCACAAAACCCAAAAACTACACAGACTAAAATAACTACGGCCAACAAACCTGCAAAACTTACAAAAACTATGTACAGCAAAAACAGAAAATCATAAAGTCACCAAAGGCACTAATTTGAGGAATTCACCCCCATTCAAAGGGTGTACCAACACATCCTACAACCCTACTAACCATCCCAGCTGCTCTCTTAACTCCTACCACCTACAGTCATACCCACAAACACCGACCACCCAGTAGAGAAAAAAAACACCAAGCAAGGTTACTACTATAAACAAGCAAACTAAAAATAAATGTGTCACCCATCCCTTAACTCTGACTTAGAGCTTCAGGGTGACACAGTGGCTCAGTGGTTAACACTGCTGCCTCATAGCACCAGGGTCCCAGGTTCAATTCCAGCCTTGGGTGACTGTCTGTGTGGAGTTTGTACATTCTCCCTGTATCTGAGTCGGTTTCCTCTGGGTGCTCCGGTTTCTTCCTACAGTCCAAAGATGTCTAGGTTAGGTGAATTGCCCATAGTGCAAGGTGCATTAGTCAGAGGGAAATGGGTCCGGGTGGGTTACTCTTCGGACGGTCGGTGTGGACTTGTTGGGCAGAAGGGCCTGTTTCTGCACTGTAGGGAATCTAATTAAAGATAAATACTCTATCCATCCCAGACATCATTTCACACAAATTATTACCAGAAAGGAGACTCCACCAAATCCTTTTTAAAGAAGAGCAAACCCAATCAGCTCTGCCCTCTATGCCTATTCGGCCGTTCGACTGAAGTCAACGAGTCCACAAAGTCCTTCGCTTTCTCTGGCAAGTAGGACAAATATATGGATCCATTATGATTGATCTGAAGCACCACTGGATATCTTAGAGAATACTGGATCCCAAGCTCTCTCAATCTCCTCTTGATGTCATTATAGGACTTCCTTTTCCAGACCACTGCCACCGAGAAGTCTTGAAAAAAACATGACCCTGGAGCCGCCACATACCAATGCCCTCGAACCCCTCCCCTGGGCTCTAGAGGCTTCCATGACCCTCTGCTTGTCTTTATAATGATGGAACCTTACCAGGACAGGGTGTGGGCACTAATCTGCACCTGGGTTTTGGGTCGTTATCCGGTGGGCTCTTTCAATTGTTATATTTCCCTTCTCAACCTCCAAACCAAGGAACTCCAGGAAATACTTCTCAAAGAACTCCACCGATGCTCACCTTCCGTCCCCTCCGCTATGCCAACATTGCACAGGTTCTTTCTTCTGCCTCTGTTTTCAAGATCGTCTATCAGATCCAACAGACCCTGGACCTGTGTTTCCAGGGCTTCAATCTGGCTCTTGGAGGAGTCAGTCTCTGCCTCTACACCTGCAGCCTGGTGCTCAAGCTCATTGGTCCTTTTTCCCAGTCTTGCAGCACAGCAGATACAGGAGCTAGCTTCTCCTCGATTTTTTCCTGGATCTGCCTCCCCAGAACCTCGCAAGATTTGGCCAGCTCCTCAACCAGGGTTTGGTGAGTAAGCAAGTTCACTGCTTCAGAGGGCTGGGCCATGGCCCCGGTCCCGGCCCTGGGTGAGCTTCTCCTCTCTTTGGCATTCTCCAGCTGCAAGGACAAAGATAGGTAGAGTTTTTTTCAGGTTTCTAGCTCTTTTACTGTGTTTTTACTCACAGCAAAGTGTTCGGGATGAGTCCTGGCTCTGTCGGGTTGGTGTTGTAGCGTAGAGGCCAGCAAATGCAATCCTAACAGGATGCCGCCATCTTGGCTTCCCCCCTTTCTGGACAATTTTAAAAATTAACTTTAGATGTTAGTTATAGAATGAAAAATTTTAAAATAACAGGTTACTTTATAGCACTTTGCTCACAATGCGAATCATGAACCTTCTGATTTGGGCCTTTTCATCAGGATGGGTGGGCTTACAGCCCTATACCCTTCTCATGTTTAGCCATGACTGCCAGCAGAAGTGAAGACCAAACTTCTACCTATGCTGTTTGACAACTATATTCTGATATCCTATATCCCAACATTTTGGCTGATTTTGGGACTTAAGAGGTGGCATGAGGTAATAAATGATGGATAAATTTTAGTATGACTTGAAAGAACATCAGCAAGAACATATTTTCTTTTTTAAAAACAGTTTGCATTCAACCATTCCATAATTATTTAAGAGATTCATAAAGAAAATTAAAAGTTAAATCAATATAATAGATGTAAGGACTAATTTTAAGAAAACGATACTGTGATCATTAACAAGCTTTGTAGTAATGCAATACAGTAAGATAACATTCAGTGTGAATTAAAACAGGAATAAGGTGAAGATTCAAAGCACTTTGAATTAGTCCATTTCACATTTCTTTATAATTAAACCAAATTTGGACCAATTAGCGCAGGGCCTAAAAATGTTAAAAGTTTACAACGCTATATCTGATAGATTACCACTTCTCTGGTGACTCATAACTAGTTCAAACACTTACTTGTGTTTTTCCTATTAAATTGCATCAAGTGGATAAAAGTTAAGGTGATTTCAATCCCTTGCTTGCTAATGCTTGCTCAAAACTATTCAGTAAGTGAAAAGCGAACACAATATTCTGGAAAATGGGGTCATGTCTTAATAAAGAGAAGGTGGTTTGGAGGACTGTGGTGTTTTCATCAACTATTAAGAGTTAAGATTCTTTTGTTTAAATGAGGATATGTGTACTGCACTGCTCATGTATTTGGGGTGACCCATTGAAAGATAATCCTTCAGATGACAAATGGTATTCTAATCTTGTAATTTTTACCCATTCGCCCACCTTAAGAAGGTGCTAAAGACTTTAAAAACTACAGATGGAATAAATTATTACACATTACTATGAACCCTGTAGGACTGGTAAGTTTTGAAAAGATATTTAAACTTCCAGTGACTTAGTGCAAGGATCAAATGACAAGGTTGCAAGTTTTCAGGTTTTTGTTGAAACAAACAGAAAGGAATAATATTAACTGAATACTTTTTTTTGCATGCAACTTAAAATCCAGATTGAACTTCTGGATTTAATATTGAGTTTAACAACTTCAAATTATAAACCAACTCCCATTTCTTCCCTTTCTTTTAGCCTTATATGTTACATTCTCTGTCACCATGTCTCTCCCCCTCCTCCCATCCCAGTGGGACTGTCTGTTCTTTCAAGCCTGGCAGTTAGACACAACATTGTTCTATCATTCTCATATTCTGATCACTTAATCTGAACTATCAATATCTTTTCTCCCCCAACACTCTACACCACCACCAGCCTCACACTCCACCCCCCCCCAACTATAGCATAAACGCTGGCCCTTCCACAATTCACCTCAGTTCTGACAAACAATCATCTAGACTTGAAACATTAACTTGCTCTCTCTCTCTATGGATGCTGCCTGACCTGCAGGGATTTCCAGCATTTGTTGTTTTCAGTACAGATTCCAGCATCTGCAGTGATTTGCTCCTCCTTACAGAAAGGTTTTTCTGAGTCAAGTACTAAAATGACCAAAAGTTTCCCTCCATTGATTTAAATGTCCCTTAAGTGAACATGTATTCTCCAAAAACCGATCCAAAGCTATACCTACTCCAAAGAGCCTACTTTTCTTAACCTTGCCGGTTAGGCAGCATCCAAGCCCAGGACTGACTTTCATGCTGATTGAAGGTCACCTTTCTAGTCAAAGTTAAGCTAATATTCCAACCACATTTAAACCTGGTTCATTTAATCTCTGCTTGGACTCTCACCTTTCTCCCTTATAGTAAATAATGATAGCATTTTCTACATTTGAGGTGCCTTAATTACTCTGTTCTCTCTCAACTTGCATATGCACATTCCCTTTCTGTGTGAGTTTTACAGATATCTTAACAAATCCTGTAACTTGATACTCTCAAAGCCTATTGCCACTGCAATAAAGAATCATGTCGATCTTGTATCCAGGTAATTAATTTATTCCACTACCTTTTTAACTCCATTAAATGATCATTTAAAGTACAGCATTCATAAAATCTGACATTCCAAAACCACCCTGTGAAACTTTAGATTAATGGCTTACCCACAGTCAGAAGAAAATGCTGGTGGTGAGAACATCAAGCTGATCAGACAGAATTCAGAACAAATTACATGGCCTCCTTAATTTTTCAAGTTTACTCTAAATTAAAGATACAGTGTCAAAACATAAATTTCTTACAATTTGTAACAATTGAAATAAAATGAGATTCAAAAATGAAAACTCACAAATCATACCTTATATCTTGAAAGTCAACTGAATGTCAGTCCATGCTAAAGGAATTGCCTTTATAGGGCTGTATATTCCATGAACTGCTTGATCTACTTTTGCATGTGACACAGTGTGTGCCCTCTAGTCAATTAAAAGTACTATATCTTTTATTCAAGATTTAAAAGGCCAGCAATTTAATGCACAAATAGAGCTAAAAATGCAAATAGAATCCATGGCCTCTGCTTTTTTTTTAACTGCTGTTGAAATAGATCTTAACAAATAGCAGATATCACTCACTTTCATGGCATAATAAATTAATGTTGCCAGTGGACACAGGAGGAATTGCAAACTAATAAAGTGTAAGTAAGAAACAATTTGCAAAAAGGACAGGACAGGTTTCCCTGGAGATTCTCCTCGTCATTTGTACAACTTTAGTGGAAGAGCTGTACATGGTAAGGCTAAACATTGCTGATGGTCTGCCTCATAGAATAATATGAACGTTTCTCAGCTGCATTAATAAAACAAGGTAAATGCATTCAATTTAGAGTGCGGTGAATTCACAGATTTGGTATCTTAGACATGTCATAAAACAATTCCAACATTCTTAAGGGATCTTGATTAAGAAGGGATTTTATTTAAATAAGAGATATTGAATATATATTGTGAGCATGTTAAAATGGGTCATACTCATGACCCTCAGCAGAGGCCTCACCTTAATTCCCCTACGCTCCCGGATTAATGAGTTCAACACGCGGCGTGACATCGAACAATTCTTCCGCCGCCTTCGCATCCGTGCCTACTTCTTCAACCAGGATTCTCGCCCACCCTCTGACGACCCCTTCTCCCGCCTCCAACACACCCCATCCACCTGGACACCCCGTGCTGGCCTCCTACCTGCCCTCGACCTCTTCATAGCCAACTGCCGCCGCGATATTAACCGCCACCTGAACTCCCCCACCCCACTCACCCACTCCAACCTCTCACCCTCGGAACGCGCAGCCCTCCACTCACTCCGTTGCAACCCCAACCTCACTATCAAATCAGCAGACAAGGGAGGTGCGGAAGTAGTTTGGCGCACCGACCTCTACACCGCTGAGGCCAAACGCCAGCTCGCAGATACCTCCTCCTACTGCCCCCTTGATCATGACCCACCCCCCACCACCAAACCATCATCTCCCAGACCGTCCATAACCTCATCACCTCGGGGGATCTCCCATCCACCACCTCCAACCTCATAGTCCCACAACCCCGCACCTCCCGCTTCTACCTCCTGCCCAAAATCCACAAACCTGACTGCCCCGGCCGACCCATTGTCTCCGCCTGCTCCTGCCCCACCGAACTCATCTCCGCATATCTTGACACCGTCCTGTCCCCCTTAGTCCAAGAACTCCCCACCTACGTTCGGGACACCACCCATGCCCTCCACCTGCTCCATGATTTTCGCTTCCCCGGTCCCCAACGCCTTATTTTCACCATGGACATCCAGTCCCTGTACACCTCCATCCCCCATCACGAAGGACTCAAAGCCCTCCGCTTCTTTCTTTCCCGCCGTACCGACCAGTACCCTTCCACTGACACCCTCCTTCGGCTGACTGAACTGGTCCTCACCCTGAACAACTTCTCTTTCCAATCCTCCCACTTCCTCCAAACGAAAGGAGTAGCCATGGGCACCTGCATGGTCCCCAGCTATGCCTGCCTCTTCGTAGGATATGTGGAACAATCCATCTTCCGCAACTACACTGGCCCCACCCCCCACCTTTTCCTCCGCTACATTGATGACTGTATCGGCGCCGCCTCGTGCTCCCACGAGGAGGTTGAACAGTTCATCCACTTCACCAACACCTTCTACCCCGACCTCAAATTCACCTGGACAGTCTCAGATTCCTCCCTCCCCTTCCTCGACCTTTCTATTTCTATCTCAGGCGACCGAATCAACACGGACATCTACTACAAACCGACCGACTCCCACAGCTACCTGGACTACACCTCCTCCCATCCTGCCCTCTGTAAAAACGCCATCCCATTCTCCCAATTCCTTCGACTCCGCCGCATCTGCTCCCAGGAGGACCAGTTCCAAAAACGCACAACCCAGATGGCCTCCTTCTTCAAGGACCGCAATTTCCCCCCTGACGTGGTCGACGATGCCCTCCACCGCATCTCTTCCACTTCCCGCTCCTCCGCCCTTGAACCCCGTCCCTCCAACCGCCACCAGGACAGAACCCCACTGGTCCTCACCTACCACCCCACCAATCTCCATGTACAGCGCCTCATCCGCCGTCATTTCCGCTACCTCCAAACGGACCCCACCACCAAGGATATATTTCCCTCCCCTCCCCTATCAGCATTCCGTAAAGACCACTCCCTCCGTGACTCCCTTGTCAGATCCACACCCCCCACCAGCCCAACCTCCACTCCCGGCACCTTCCCCTGCAACCGCAGGAGGTGCAAGACTTGCGCCCACACCTCCCCCCTCACCTCCCTCCAAGGCCCCAAAGGAAACTTCCATATCCGCCACAGATTCACCTGCACCTCCACACACATCATCTATTGCATCCTCTGCACCCGATGTGGCCTCCTCTATATTGGGGAGACAGGCCGGCTACTTGCGGAGCGTTTCAGAGAACACCTCTGGGACACCCGGACCAACCAACCCAACCACCCTGTAGCTCAACATTTCAATTCCCCCTCCCACTCCACCAAGGATATGCAGGTCTTTGGACTCCTCCATCGTCAGACCACAACAAAACGACGGTTAGAGGAAGAACGCCTCATCTTCCGCCTAGGAACCCTCCAACCACAAGGGATGAACTCGGATTTCACCAGTTTCCTCATTTCCCCTCCCCCCACCCTGTCTCAGTCAAATCCATCGAATTCAGCACCGCCTTCCTAACCTGCAATCTTCTTCCCGACGTCTCCGCCCCCATCCCAGTCTGACCTATCACCCTCACCTTGACCTCTTTCCACCTATCACATTTCCGACGCCCCTCCCCCAAGTCCCTCCTCCCTACCTTTTATCTTAGCCTGCTGGACAAACTTTCCTCATTCCTGAAGAAGGGCTTATGCCCGAAACGTCGATTCTCCTGTTCCCTGGATGCTGCCTGATCTGCTGCGCTTTTCCAGCAACACATTTCCAGCTCATACTCATGAAGGAATGCAATAACCGTTATTCAATGCTGGAAAATGTTACTTGCCAGATAACAATTGACAGCCTGACTAGGTTCAGTTGTGATGCCAGTTCTAGTTAAATACTCTGCTAGCACACTTATTCAGAATTACACATTAAAATTAAGCACATTGTTAAAGTATCACAAGATTGCTGAAACAACGGAGCCTTTTACAAGGGTACAGTCTGATGATAATGAGTGCAAACCCACTGGTTTATCAAATTTGCATTCAGCTGCAAATAATTTTCACTATCTGTCATGGTGTGATTCTAACCCATGTCTGCATCACATTAGCCCTGAACTCTGGATTACTAGCTGTAAACGTGTTGCTGGAAAGAAGGGTTTATGCCCGAAACGTCGATTCTCCTGTTCCTTGGATGCTGCCTGACCTGCTGCGCTTTTCCAGCAACACATTTCCAGCTCTGATCTCCAGCATCTGCAGACCTCACTTTCTCCATTCTGGATTACTAGTCTAGTGACAATACCATCACACCACTGCCTACACTTGGTTATGTAAATGCAAGCAGTTTGTTTCACTGTGCAGCAAACCATTCCAAAAGCTACCCACATTCAAATCTTGGGTTAAATTATCAGTGAATTATGCAGCTCTGAGCTGTGTTGACCACTTCCTATAATTTGTCAAAGAGTAGCTACAGAGACAGAAGATAACTAAGTAACTTGTATTTTTGCAGCTGATGCGAAGATAATTTTTCCTGAGAGGTAACAACTGAACTATTGTCCACATAACTGAGCAGAAAGTATTGCCTATAGGCTTGTCTTTTAATGTAATTTATTTGGGATTGAACTCAATTAGATATGTTATCAATTTGCTACAATTATGAAAATGAATCCTAATTTTATTCGGACTAAAAACACACATGATTATAAACTAAGACAGTATTAGCCTAATCTTATGCTGGTGTCAAATAGGCATCAATAGCACTCTTTTGGCTGCTATTTTACCTGAAATTTAAATTCCTGACAATAAATGTCTTCATTAAAACAAGTTGTAAACAAATTCTACAAAAGCATTTAAATGTTAATAATAATAATAACAGTAATATCTGACCTATGATTCTGGTATGTAGAAAACTATTTTTAAAATACATTAGAAGGCGAATTTTTCAGGTGTTTCCAATAAGAAACCACTCATAGGGGACATTACATGGGAAATCTGAACTTCAGTCATTTTTTTTTGTGAAATAAGTTTTTACAACATCAATATTTCAAGCTCACTACAGTCACCTATGCTAGAATGTTGCTGACTATAACAACTGTCTTACATCCAACACTGATATGACTGATTTTGCCAAATTCCAAATTTTGCTCATTTTTTCAACATTTTCTCATGTGATGTTAATTGTGAACAGGATCTCAAATTACCATCTAAAAATGACATATCTCATTATCTAGGCAAGGCAGAATTTGAACATTGCGTTATTGCATCCATACTTAATACTTCGTTGCATTAAGATGGAACTGTGCAATGTGACATACTTCTCATTATTTATACTTTAATAATACTTGATTTGATTAGATTTATTGTAGACACATGTAGTTAAGTGCAGTGAAAAGCTTTGTATTGCCAGCAGTACAGGCAGCTCATAGCAAACAAAGAATTACAAATCATAGTGTGTTTAGACAGAACAAGGCATGCGAGGTTACAGCTGCACAGGAGGTGTGCAAAACAAGATCAACATTAGCAAGATCAATATTATTTGAAGTTTAAGAGGTCCATTCAGCATTTAATAATAGCAGGAAGAAACTGTTCTTGAACCTGTGTTTGCATGTGTTCAAGCTTCTGTATTTTCTGCCTGAGGGAAGAGGTTGGAAGAGAGTATTACCTGGCTGGGAGGTGTCTTTGATGATGTCAATATTTGGCATAAGAATCACCTGCGTGTTTCTGACCTTTAAAGGGGTACAAGGTTTGTTCCAATAAGTTGGACCTGTTGTTGCAACAAGGGTATTTTTATTGACAACAGTAGTTGATTTAGAGGGGATGCTGGATCCCGATTGTGCACCTGATGATATCCTTAGTGAAATATTTAATATAATCTCTGACGGAATTTAATCCGCTATGGACATCCAAAAAAGTAACACTGCTCTCCAGAATGTAAACAAAATTAGGCACAAAAAAGTAGTACTGTAATATAGTATTCAAAATATATTGATTATTAAATGTTGAGGACAGTTGTTACCTTTTATACTTAATGATAATTGTGCGTTGAATATCATTTTTCTGTACATTCTACTTCCTCATTCAATTCACGTAGTGAAACAAGCAGCAGCAACTGCAGTATTGTGATTTATGGAAGCTAGGATCTTCTGTCTAATTTATTCAAATATATAGAGATGAAAGCCTTTAACTTAACAATGATATTCAGAATCAGAAAGAGACTATTAATTTGCCATATATTGTAGAGAAATTCAGTAAATTGGGACATTCCAAAGGATGTTGTCATTTTGAAAGGGTTCAGAAAAGATTCACAAGAATGTTGCCAGGATTGTAAGATTTGAGCTACAGAGGGAGGCTGAATAGACTGGGGCTTTTTATCCCTGGAGCATTGGAGGCTGAGGAGTGATCTTATAGAGGTTTATACAATCATGAGGAGCCTAGATAGGCTGATTAGCCAAGGTCTTCTTACCAGGTTAGGGGAGTCCAAAACTAGGGGGCATAGGTTTAAGGTGAGAGGGAAGAGAGGGACCGAAGGGGCAAACTTTTCACGCAGGGGTGGTGTGTGTATGGAATGAGCTGCCAGAGGAGATGACGGAAACTGGTACAATTACAACATTTACAAGGGAACTGGATGGGTACATGAATAGGAATGGTTTAGAGATATATGAGGCAAATGTTGGTAAATGAAAACAGATCAATTTAGGATATCTCGTTGGCACAGACTAGTTGCACTGAAGGGACTGTTTTTCTGGTGTACAACTCTATGAGTCTATATCTGTATGACATTTACTAGCCAATGAAATACTTTTGAAGTGTTACGTTGTTGTAATCTAGCAAAATTCTAATGAGTGAGTAAGAGACTGTATTTGTCTAAAAAAGTCATTAACCTTGATTTCAAAGACGAAAAACTTCATAACATTGCAGTTTAATTACATTTTCTCAATGTCACGTAATGTACTTTCTGAACAAGAAAGCTAAATACTGGGCTGAATACTGCCAGCGACTAGGAGAAAGTGAGGACTGCAGATGCTGGAGATCAGAGTCGAAAAGTGTGGCACTGGAAAAGCACAGGTCAGGCAGCATCCGAAGAGCAGGAGAATCGACGTTTTGGGCATAAGTCCTTCATCAAGAACAGTGCCTCTCAAGGGGCAATGCTCAATGAAGGGATTATGCCCGAAATGTCAACTCTCCTGCTCCTCTGATGCTGCCTGACTTGCTGTGCTTTTCCAACACTACACTTTCCAACTCTGAATACTCCCAGCTTCTGAACATTGCAGCTAATAGCTAGTCTATTGGAAAAACATGCTGGGATCAGAAAAGTAAAATTCTCGACTACAAAGAAAAGTGTCTGATTTCCCAACCAAGGTTTGAATGATGAAATGAGAACTTTATTCGTGAGTGATGAAAAGCTTCTCTGCATGCACTTACATCTCATCTGAACCTATTCTTGCCTCACTTCTATGCGATTTTCTAATCACCCATGTGGCAGAAAGAAACTAAACAATAACAATCCTGATGTTACTGTCTGAGCTCCGGCTTCATGTTGTTCTTCTGCGTTTTGAGGGTCATGGATATGGTTAAGATTACCAGGCTGAGTCTGCAGGCCAACCATGATCTGTGTTGTTTTACATCTTTATCTGAATCTCAAATGCACAATGGAAGTTGAAAAGGGGTAAATTAAATACTTTTTTTCCTGTATGAGCATGTTGGTTCTATTTGCCAGTGATGTGAGGCTCTTCAAGGGGCAATCGCATTATTTAGACACTTACACAGTACAGGTTAAACACATCTATAATTGTTGCACCCTGCATGAAAAATGCATGCAAGTCTTGATTACTAGTAATCCTGACCATTTCATTACACATTGATCACATTAATCTCTGTTAATCAGAAGTAATCATAAGCAACCTTAAAATTGTCAACTGTGAACCACAACTCACACAGACAATCCAAAGTCTCATGCACTGCACAAGGGTACAGAGATGATTTCCTCTCTCCTTGAAATGTAAGTATTCAACAACCTGCTCTATCGGTAATGCTGTCTTTCTTGGGTAATGTGGGTGGTGGCTGTTCAGTAATCCCACTGTGTATTTCATCGCCTTTGCTACATATGTCAGAATAAGGTCTAGCTCATCATAGGTACATGTTGAGGCATTCCATGGCTCTCCTTTTTGAGTACTTCATGTCCCATTGAATCAGAGACTACATTAAACTCTCAGTTGTATGATACAACTGCTCTCTGCTCCAATTACTAAGGAACTGTTTTGTTTCTGATGTTACAAAGATTCATTGGAACTAATGGATCCAGTCAGAGCAAGGATCACCATTGATGTAGCCATTTGCTACCAAGGTACAGAGAAATTGAGGATAAAGTTTCGTCTGCAAGCCCAGGACCTGCAGTAATCCCCAGCTGCTGAGAGCAATCCCTACATGAAGGCGTGGCAGCTGTGGTGCCCCCAGGGCTCTTGAAGATGAGGTTCCAAGGCTTGGACCAGTCTTAGGGTGCAGCGTCGCAGTACCTTGCAGACAGTGGGTACTGCATAATCTAAACATACTGTGTTTTGCACAATCACAGCAGGCAAAATGAGCACGTGCAGTGTAGAGTTGAGTCCAACAAGCCAGACAGTTGACACCTAATTCCTGTGGATGTGGGTTGGGTGCAGTGACCACTCTTGGACTATAAATTTGTGTTCCTGAAATAAAAGCAGTTTCTGTCTATTTTGAGGCACAATATAATTTTGTGTATTTTTTATTTGCTTTTGTTGTTTTTCAGTAAAAGTTAATACTTTTAAATGTTTGAAGGCTTTCCAAATGTAAAAGTGAACAATAACAAAATGCAATGCTATACTGGATGTTAGGGAAAAATTAGCACTCTGCCAGACCAGGTTGTAACTTGGTATAGCACTAAGCTGTGTAAGCTCATAGAATTGTACGACATGGAAATAGACTCTTCGGTCCAACTTGTCCACGTGGCCAGATATCCTAACCTAATCTAGTCCCATTTGCCAGCATTTGGCCCTTATCCCTCTAAACCCTTCCTACTCATATAACCATTCAGACGTCTTTTAAATGTTGTAATTGTACCAGCCTCCACCACTCCCTCTGGCAGCTCATTCCATACACACACCACCCTCTGCACAAAAAAAGGTGCCCTTTTGGTCCCTTTTAAAACCTTCCTCTCTCACCTTAAACCTATGCCCTCTAGTTTTGGATTCCCCTATCCTGGGAAGAAGACCTTGGTAATCACTCTATCCATGCCCTTCATGATTTTATAAACAGCTACAGGTCACCCCTCAGCCTCTGATATTCCAGGAGAAAAACTGCCCCAGGCTATTCAGCCTCTATCTATCAAGCAGACACTCTAACCCTGGCAACATCCTTGTAAATCGTTTCTGAAATTTGATTCTTGTAGCTGCAGTTTCAATGACAACCGAACAGACAAGTGATGACATAAGACTGCAATATGTTTACGTATGTGAGCTTGTATTTGCAATGAGTTGTCAGCCATGTTACCTTTGTGCTCTCAGGCTTTGTTTCTCTTGCTCTACGTGTGCTGTGCAGCCTCATCCTGCTTGGCAGTGTATGTGTGACTTGGTACACAACAGAGCTTTAAATATGGCATGTGTGGTGGAAATCCAGGTAGTCCTGTCAGAGGCAAGTGCTTCTGCTGCTGGGAGAGCACTGGCCCAAACATGTGCCACATAGAAACAGTACACACATAAGAGTTGAGCTACAGAGAATTACATGAGAAAAGTTACCAAGTTCATAGACCAAAACCCTCCATGAAACTCCCTGAAACTGACATCACTTATTTTTGCTTAATTTCAGCCTACTCTATTTTGCTGTCCATAGGTGTTGCCAGGCATGCTGAACTTCTCCAGCATCACAAGTCTTTTGCATTTACCAAGTTATCAACTGATTAATTATACATAGTGCCTTCAGTCTTATAGTTTCCAGAGCACTGACTTCTGTGAAATCATGCAGAATTATGCATTATTTATCCTTCTTGAAAGATACTGATTCTGAGGTGGATGATGCCAGTATCACATCTTTAGGTCTGATATCTTATTAATGTATTTGTCATTTACAAGCTGAAAATTGACGATTTCGATCACTCGGTGATCATGATCTGTGTTAGTGAAAGTAAATGGCCTTGGACTTAATAAAGCCAATGACGCTGATGGTTTTTCATCACCTTAGTCAACAATGGTTCATTTGCTTCAGGCCTTGATGGCAAGGACTAAATTGTGCATGACAATTGCTCCACCTAGTGGTATATATATATATATAAATGCCAGACATGTCTTGCCTTTATATAGCAATTTCATTAGTTAGGTGTTCCAAAAATGCTATCACTGTGGCAAATTATCCTCCCATTTCCATTATTACACATAGCAACGTTTTAAAAATAGCAGTAAGATAATTCTGTTTGTTTTTCATTCATTCATGGGATGTGGCCAACATTTATTGCCTATTGCTAATTACCTCTTGAACTGACTGGCTTGTTAATGCTTTTTCAGAGGACTGTCCAGAAACAAACACATTGCTGTAGTTCTGGAGTCACACACTGACTAGACCAGAAAAGAATGGCAAAGTTTCTTCCCATCAGAGAATTAGTGAACCTGTTGGCTTTTTAGGATGATTCACAATAGTTATATTGTTACCATTAGGCGAGTTTTCAATTCCATCCTGAAAATTTTGAAAGTTTTTTGCCTCCACAGCTTTCTGTGGCAAAGAATTCCACAGGCTCACTATGATCTGAGTGAAAAAAGTTCCTTCTCATCTCAGTTCTAAACAGTGTACCCCATATCTTTTGGCTGTGCCTTGAAAGAGACCATGCAGTGCAGAGATGAGGGATATCTTGAGCTTTCTAAATTGT
Source organism: Chiloscyllium plagiosum (assembly GCF_037043375.1). Lineage (NCBI taxonomy): Eukaryota > Metazoa > Chordata > Chondrichthyes > Orectolobiformes > Hemiscylliidae > Chiloscyllium > Chiloscyllium plagiosum. The sequence continues at coordinate 63,739,282 of NW_028270141.1, forward strand.
GGAATTTGAGAAAAAAGAATTTAAACAAATCCTTCAAAGGTCCAGTAATTCATGGTGCAATTCCAAATGTGATTTATGGAAACAAATACAATGTAGAGCATCTTGTCTCAGTCAATAGCCAACTTACAGATTACTTTTTGGCCTTAGAGACAGTCAAGAAATGTTTTGGCATGGCACACTTGACTTGGGAGAAAGTGTGCTGACTTAAGTGACTTTCATTTTCAAAGATGGATTCTTGATAGAGTTGACCTCTGTGGTCCCAAATGCAAAATTGAGGTCCTTACATGGGCTGCCAAGTGTCAAACTGGACTGTTTAAAAGGCCCATCTCTGTTCCCTGGATCCTTGTTTGTTTTTACATATTGGGTTTTCTAACTTCACCAACCCCTGTCCAATGCCCAGTTTCACACAGAATCAATGAACCCTGTAGAAACAATGGCATGCATGGGGAAAGAAACTTGGAAAGTATTGCATAACTTTAAAAAATATTAATATTACTGGCTTATGTCAATTGACCAGACATTTAAATCAATAGCAGAAGCTACAAACATCTGACCATTTTTATTTAAATAAGCACTGTGTCATTGGCACTGTGACATAGATAAAGGAAAATGCTTGAGAGGTCAATCAAGCAATTTTTCTTTTCTCTGTATGTTTTAAATTAATAGATACCTGGGATCTCATCCAATCATGCACAATAATGGTAGTGGGGCTACATTGAGTGGTGAAGGAGAGAATTTTTTTTTAGATTAGATTACTTACAGTGTGGAAACAGGCCCTTCGGCCCAACAAGTCCACACCGACCCGCCGAAGTGCACCCACCCAGATCCATTCCCCTACACCTAACACTACAGGCAATTTAGCATGGCCAATTCACCTAACCTGCACATTTTTGGACTGTGGGAAGAAACTGGACCACCCGAAAGAAACCCACGCAGACACGGGGAGAATGTGCAAACTCCACACAGTCAGTTGCCTAAGGCAGTAATTGAACCCGGGTCGCTGGCGCTGTGAGGCAGCAGTGCTAACCACTGTGCCACCGTGCCGCCCAGCATGCAGAACATGAGTTGAGGTTGAGGCATTAGTTGACATGGAAGGATTTTCCAAAGTTATTCTTCAATAAGTCTCACATCCAAACTATGGTACATGATACATCTGGAGCGCTTTAATCCATATGTCAAAAACTTGGCTCAGCTGCAGGAAACTGTAAAAGGCAAGGAGATGCCTAACTCTGCAGTAGAACCAATCAGATTGGGAATGCAGGATATGAGCACTAGGGATGGTGGGAATAGCTGAGAATCCCAGACTCTGCCATTTTAAAAAGTCCATTGTGTTTTCCCAATTCTGTAGCCTTATTTCTCTAGCATCTGTCCACTGGAGAGTTGGCCAAGATTCTCAGTCCAAAAAGAATGGGTACTGCAACATATGCATAACAACCCTTTGTGCTACTAATGTAGTATGCACTGCACTGCTTGCATAGAAAGCAGTTGCATCATCCTGCTTCGAGCAAAATCGATGTAGAGAAATACAGCCCATGAAAATGAGAAACTAATAGAAAAAATAGCCAGTGGCAGTGTATCAATCCCAAAAAAGTGCAAATGAAGTCACAGGTTAATCCGGTCCTTCGTAAACTGCAATGACCTGATTATGGGTACAATATTTCCTTCTCTAAATTCAATTAATTGGTCAATGTCACAAATAGATTGTACATAAACATGAATAGATACCTCACAAAACAAAGGCATTTGATATAATGATTACATTTCATCACTTCTGAATGTAAGTTTACTCGCTGAGCTGGAAGGTTCATTATTCACCCAGTCCGCCTGCATATTGAAGTCTCCCATGATCACTGTGACTTCGCCTTTCTGACATGCCCTATCTATTTCCCGGTACATCTTGCACCCCTGGTCCTGACCACTATTAGGAGGTCTATACGTAACTCCCATTATGGTTTCTTCGCCTTTGTGGTTCCTCAACTCCACCCACACAGACTCCACATCATCTGACCCTATATCATTTTGTGCCATAGATTTAAATTCATTCTTGACTAACAAGGCAACCCCGCACCCTCTGTCCACCTCCCTGTCTTTTCGATAAGTTGTGAATCCATGAATGTTTAACTGCCAGTCCTGAACCTCTGCAACCACGTCTCTGTGATGCCTACATCATAATCATTCACAATGATTTGTGCCGTTAATTCATCTACTTTGTTACGAATACAGTGAGCATTCAAGTAAAGTACCTGAATGCTAATTTTCTTATCATGATTTCCAACATCTCTCGTAATATGTCCCAAGTCATCCTTCCTTTTTGCTTCATTTCTAGTCTGCCTTGCTAACCTGCTGCTTATCTTCTACTCATCTCCATATTCCCTGTCATTTTCCCTTTCTCTTCCTCCCGACTTGCAAGTTTAAAGTCCTAGTGACCACCCTGTTTATCCTATTCGCTAGAACAGTGGTTCTAGATCTTGTGTTAATTTAGATCTTGTCTTCAGTGCTTTCTCCTGCCTTGGTTAAATGATCATCTGTGACATTGTCATGATTCACTGGAGTGATGTGCTGAGCTGAAAATCAAGCCTGACTATTCCAAAAGTCGTCATTAATGAAACAAAAATCATTAAACTATCAACTGCCCAATTTTAGCTGTTTAATTCCGATTAAAGGAACGTACACACCATACTATTTATTGGAATCTAATCATTTTTAACCAACATGAAACATGACTTGCTAGCTCACAGAAATGGAAGATAGGAGCAGGAGTAGGCCATTTGACCCCCACAAGCTTGGTCTGCCATTATGATCATGGCTGATCATTGAACTCAATACTCCCATCTCAACCCTCTCTCATATTCTTTGAGTCACAAGAGCTATCCAGCTCCTTCTAGTAAACAAAGTGTGTTTTGGCCTGAATCACTTGCTGTTGTTGAGAATTCCTCACCACTCCTTAGGTAAAGACATTTCTCCTCTCAGTCCTAAGATATTTACATTTTATTCTTAAACTATTATCCCTACCATCAGAAGCATCCTTCTTGCCTTTTTCCTGTCTGGGAGCAGCTGGAGACAGCGTGGAGGTGACGTTGAAGACAAGGAGGTTGTTGGGAAGGTAAGGACTTAGTATAAATTTGGCATTTAGCAGCGGCTAAACTCGAGATACTACACGTGTAGTATCTCCCTCCCGCCCACCCTCCTCTAACTAGAAGAAAAAGGACTCTCTAAGGTAAGGCTTTTTTTTCTTTCCTTGCTTTCATATATTTAAGTGCTTTGTTTGGTTTTAGTTAGTTGGTATAAAGCTAAGGCTTACAATGGCAGGGGACCTCAGACCCATGGCATGTGCCTCTTGCCTGATGTGGGAGCTCAGGGACATGTCAGGGATGTCAGTCTCTTACACTTGCAAGAAGTGTGTCCAGCAGCAGCTCGTTTGACTGCATGAGAGCTCAGGAGCTGCGGGTGAACTCACTGTGGAGCATCCGCAATACTGAGGAGGTTGTGAATAGCACATTTAGTGAACTGGCCACACCGCAGGTTAGGATTGCTGAGGGAGACAGTGAATGGGTGACCAAAAGGCAGAGAAAGAATAGGAAGGCAGTGCAGGTGTTCCCTGCGGTCATCTCCCTCCAAAACAGGTATACAATTTTGGATACTGTTGGGGGAGATGGCTCACCAGGGGAGGGCCACAGTTGCCAGGATCATGGCACCATGGCAGGCACTGTTGCTCAGAAGGGCAGGAAAAAGACTCTTAGGGCTATAGTCATAGGGGATTCTACTGTAAGGGGAGTAGACAGGCGGTTCTGTGGCTGAAAATGAGACTCCCGGATGGTATGTTGCCTCCCAGATACTCGGGTCAGAGCTGTCACCGATTAGCTGCAGAGCATTCTGAAAGGGGAGGGTGAACAGCCAGTTGTCATGGTGCACATTGGCACCAATGATACCAGTAAAAAACAAGATGAGGTCCTGAAAGCAGAATTCAGGGAGCTAGGAGAGAAGTTAAAGAGGAGGACCTCAAAGGTACTGATCTCAGGAATGCTACCAGTACCATGTACTAACCAGGGTAGAAATGAAAGAATGGGCAGGATGAACACATGGCTTGAGGGATGGTGTAGGAGGGAGGGGTTCAGATTTGTGGGACACTGGGACTAGTTCTGGAGAAGGTGGGAGTATTACAAATTGGACGGTCTACACCTGAACTAGACTGGAACTAATGTCCTTGGGGGTGTTTTTGCTACTATTGTTGGAGATGTTTTGAACAAATGTGGCAAGGGGCTGGGAACCAGAAGACTATTAGACAGTGAGGTGGAAACTGGAGACTGTAAGGATCACAAAGTTAGCATTACCAAGGAGAAAGTTGACAAAGAGCAGATGAACGCGTAAGAACTGGCGGTCTGAAGTACATAAACTTTAATGCAAGGTGTAGTGGGTAAGGCAAATGAACTTAGGGCTTGGATTGGTGCCTGGGAGTATGACATCATTGCGATCACAGAGACTTGGTTGAAAGGAGAGCATGATTGGCAACTAAATGTTCCAGGATATAGATGCTTTAGACAGGACAGGGAGGGAAGTAAAAGGGGTTGGAGGAGTTACATTGCTGATCAGGGATGATATTACAGCTGTGCTAAAGGAGAACACTGTGGAGGGTTTGAGCAGTGAGGCATTATAGGTGGAGCTGAGAAATAAGAACGGTGCAGTTACATGGGTGGGGCTGTATTTGAGGCCTCCCAATAGTGAACGTGAGGTAGAAAAACAAATAGGCAAACAGATTATGGAAAGATGTAGAGGCATTAGGGTAGTGGTGATGGGAGATTTTATTTTTCCCAACATTGACTGGGATACACTTAGTGTCTGAGATCTGGATGGGGCAGAATTTGTAAGGAGCGTCCAGGAAAGTTTTCTAGAGCAGTATGTCAATAGTCCTACAGAGGAAGGGGTCATATTGGACCTGGTGTTGGGAATGAGCCAGGCCAGGTGGTAGAAGATGCGGTGGGGGATTTCTTTGAGAATAGTGACCACAATTCTGTAAGTTTTAGAATATTTGTAGACAAAGATGAGTGATCCTAAGGGAAGAGTACTAAACTGGGCCAAGGCCAATTATATCAAAACTAGGCAGGAGCTGGGAAATGTGGATTGGACACAGCTATTTGAAGGGAAGTCCATATTTGATATGTGGGAGGCTTTCAAAGAAAGGTTAAAGATAGTGCAGGATAGGTATGTTCCTTTGAAAACAAGGAAGAGGAAAAGGCAGGATTCATGAACAGTGGATGACAAGAGAAATTGGGCGACTAGCCAACAGGAAAAGGGAAACATACATAAGATCCAGGCAACTAAGAACAGAATGGGCCTGGGAGGAATATCAAAAGATTAGGACCAATTTTAAATGAGGAATCAAGTGGGCTAAAAGGGGTCATGAAATAACTTTAGTAAGCAGAATTAGGGAGAATCCCAAGGCCTTGTATTCTTATATAAGAAGCAAGAGGGTAACCAGAGAAAGGGTTGGTCCACTAAAAGGAAGGAAGGTTGTGTGTCGAACCTGATAAAACGGGTGAGATTCTCAAAGATTACTTTGCATCAGTGTTCACTGAGGAACGGGAGGTGATGAATGCTGAGATGAGAGATAGAAGTTTGTTTACTCTGGGTCATGTTGATATAAGGAGTGTCGGGTAGGCTAAAGGATATTATGGTGGACAAACCCCTAGGACCGGGTGGGATCTACCCTGGTTGCTGAGGGAGGTGAGAGAGGAAATAGCTGGGACCCTGACAGATGTCTTTGTTGCATCCTTAAACACAGGTGAGGTGTCAGAGGGCTGCTCGTGTTGTCCCCCTGTACAAGGGTAGTAGGGATATTCTAGATAACTACAGACCGGTGAGTCTGACGTCAGTGGTGGGAAAGTTGCTGGAGAAGGTACTGACGGCTAAAATCTTTTTACATTTGGAAAAGAATGGGCTTATCAGTGATCGGTAACATGATTTTGTGCAGGGGAGATTGTGCCTTAGCAACTTCATAAGAGTTCTTTGAGGAGGTGACAAAGTTGATAGATGAAGGAAGGGCTGTAGGTGTCATATACATGGACTTTAGTAAGGCGTTTGATAAGATTCCCCATGGTAAACTAATAGAGAAAGTGAAGTCACATGGCATGCAGGGTGTTCTAGCTAGGTGGATAAAGAACTGGTTGAGCAACAGGAGACAGAGAGTAGTTGAAGGGAGTTTCTCAAAATGGAGAAAGGTGACCAGTGGTGTTCCACAGGGATCAGTGCTGGGGCCACTGTTGTTTGTGATATACATAAATGATCTGGAAGAGGGCACTGTTGATCTGATCAGTAAGTTTGGAGATGACACGAAGATTGGTGGAGTAGCAGAAAGCATAGGGGACTACCAAAGAATACAGGAGAATATAGATAGACTGGAGAGTTGGGCGGAGAGCGGCAGATGCAGTTCAATCCAGGCAAAAGTGAGGTGATGCATTTTGGGAAGAATAATTTGAGCTAACTATACTTTAAATGGAAGAGCCTTGGAAAAGGTTGATGAGCAGAGAGATCTGGGAATTCAGATCCATTGTACACTGAAGGTGGCTGCACAGATGGATAAAGTGGTCAAGAAGGGCATATGGTATATGCTTGCCTTCATCGGATGGGGTATTGAATATAAGTATTTAGAATACTGCGTACAGTTCTGTTCGCCTTATTACCAAAAGGACGTGGACGCTTTGGAGAGGGTGCAGAGAAGGTTTACGAGAATGTTGCTTGGTATTGAAAGTGCTAACTATGAAGAGAGGTTGAGCAGGTTAGGTTTGTTTTCATTAGAAAAAAGGAAATTGAGGGGGGACCTAATTGAGGTCTATAAAATCATGAAGGGTACAGATAGGGTAGATAGAGATAAGCTTTTTCCCAGGGTGAAGGATTCAATAACAACAGGTTATGCGTTCAAGGTGAGAGGTGAAAGGTTTAAGGGGATAAACGCAGCAAGTACTTTACACAGAGGGTGGTAGGTGCCTGGAACTCATTGCCAACAGAGGTAGTAGAGGTAGGCACAGCAAATTCATTTAAGGTGCGTCTGGACAGATGTATGAGTAGGTGGGGAGCAGAGGGATACAGATGCTTTAAGAATTAGGCAATAGGTTTAGACGGTGGATTTGGATTAGCTCAGGCTTAGAGGGCCAAAGGGCCTGTTCCTGGGCTGTAAATTTTCTTTGTTCTTTATAATGTGTCTAGTCCTGCTAGAATTTTATAGGTTTCTGTCAGATCATCCACCCCTCAACTATACTCTTCTCAACTCCAGTGACTACAATCCTAACCAACTCAATCTCTCCTCTTACATCAGTCCTGGAATCAATTTGGTAAATGTTCCCTGCACTCCTTCTATAGCAGGAACCTCCTTCCTCAGAAAAGGACAAAAACTGCACACAATATTCCAGGTGTGGCCTCACCAATGCCCTATACAATAACAACAAGACATCCTTGCTCCCATACTTGAATTTTTCACTACGAAGGCAGACATACAGTTTGCCTTCTTTACTGCCTGCTGCAAGTAATTCACAACTTGAGTTTAAGTTTTTTTAAAAAAATTTATACACACAGAGATAACACAAATGACATTAGGCATGAGCATATGGCTGGTGAAGGGAAACAAAAAGCCAGAGATGCACAGTTCTAACATCGATTTGGATGTCTATGAGTGGTTTTCTTTCGGTTCCTTTTGATTCTTCGAGTATGTGGTGTGGATACAGCAATTCTCAATTTTTCATTCACTGGTTGAAGATTTCCCATTTCAGTATCACTGAACATGTTTTTACACCTTTTTCTTTCAGCAAGAGAATGTGCAACAAGAGTAGTTTACAGAGAAATTGAGAGTGAGGACAGCTGTTGAAAGATTTCCTGTTCCTTCTCCACACAAGTGGGAGATAGTGTGTTTTGGGTGCTTTCTGGATGTTTCTACTACATTGCAGAATATATCAAGCCAATAGATCAAGCATTCTCCTTCACTAGCATTATTTGAGTACATTGTAGATACTACACACTGATTTCTAGTAAAATTGCAACAGCTTCTCTCTGTTTTCTTGGTTCAAAGCAGTACCTTTTCCATTTTTAGTCCAGTTAAAAGTTTCATTTTTTGGAATCACTATTTTAATAAGTATTACTAGCCTTCAGTGAAAGCATGATTCATTTATTCCTACTTACCTTCTACTTGGACTAACTATCTCTCTAAATAAGCCTAGAGATGCAGTACTATGTGTACTGCTTGATCCCAAGGATAGTATTCTCCCCTACGTGGTCCACAACTAAGAACATTTTCTCTTTCATACACAATTTTGTTAACTTTTTTTTGTCATTTTCTTTAGCGTCAAAAATACTAGTCTACTTTCATCACCGTTTGGCTGGAATTCTGCAGTGTGCTCCTCACTTACCTCCTTTCTTCTATCAATGATATAATGTCACTCAAAGCTCTGGCCTGTAAAGAAACTTGCATTCCCAAGGTTCTAAGATCCAGCTTAGCTTCTAAGTTCAGTGCATCTGAAAGAATGAACTAAAATGCTTTATATTCAGGATTCCCATAATGTTATCTCCAATGTCTGCAATCACCCTTGTAGTATATGTACAACTTTCTGTAGCTTCAGGTTCTCTGATGCTGGTCTGTCTTTCAGTTTCTGTCCTCTCTGCTTCATTGCTACTAGCTGCTCTTTCCTCTGTTTCCACTCTAGAACTTTCACTCAACATTATTACCACCTTCTTCGCTTTCAATGACTGCTAAAGATACTCCTTGATTCTCATTCGTTCTTCCCATTTGCTTTGTGAATTCTCTACCACTTTGAAAAGTATTCACCGCATGTGTGCAGTCGGTGCTAATGAAATGTTATGATAACCTTTCATTCCCTACCTTGCAGTAAACCAATCAGCTAACAAGAAAAAACCCTGTGGTCCGATAAATGTCAGGACTTTTATTATTACAGATGTATTAATTATAAAAAGCACTGGTGAGTTTATTATGGTACAGATTTTATCCAAAATTCAGAACAGTGTAGACAGTCATTAGAGTACAACAATATCAAATTGTGAATTATTATTAGCTGTTGATAAATTTCTGAAATTTACAGAATGCTGCCATTACACTACACCTATCGTATTTACATAGTTATCCCATGGGTCAGCAGACTTCACATTGAGTTGAACTACATGATAATTCTACACGTGTTAACTAAGCAACAAATAGTGTGCTTGGAAAGTTTTAAAGCATTCAGAGTGAGTGTAGATGCATAAATGGCAGTATTAGAAGCTGCATTTGCAAAGCTGATTTGTCAGGAGTTTCAGTGTTGTATTATTAAAAAATGTTACAGTGCAAAGTAGTCCAAACTAGACTCTTTATAATAGAATTCTTCTGCAGGTTGCATCCAAACAGCAGAAATGTGGATTTAAACAATGTGTTGCATAGATAGGTAAGTATAAACTTCAATTTGTCACTATTATCAGCACTTAGTCTCAACATTTCTAGCTGAATAACACGCAATTATCATGTTGTAAAGCTTTTTTTTATAACTCTATTTGATACTATACAGACCTGATGTTGTTTATATATTTCAACAAGCACTTTGCAATTGAAATAGCACAGGTCAAAGACCAAATAATTTAATTAGTGATGGTACAAATTAATCTAGAAGTTGAGGTAAGTTCTATTATGGTAAGTACACTAGTTCTAGATGACAACAAACTATAATACAAAAAGTCGACCGGAAGTTTAACAATGAATAAACTAGTTTTGTCATTTATATATATTCAGTGTTCTTCATAACCAGTTTTTTAAAAAAAAAGTATAAGTCACCATTGCCAACACTTTCAATGTACTAGTATAAAATACCAAAACCTACACTGCATCACCAAACCAAGCAGAGTACACAGCAAAACTTCATTTACTTAAATACAATGATGGCTGGTCAAAATAGATTTTATATTAATATACAGTTTTTTTTTCAAAATTATATTACAACAAAATATCTTTTAAAAAGCACATTAGTCCAGTGCCATTCCTTAGTCTTTTTGTTTTAGAGGAGTTCTAGATTTGTTCAGTACAGCAGCATTGGTTCGTAAAGTTACATCTTTGTAAAATAACAGTTTATCTTACGGCATAGTCGTTATCAGTTAAAAATCTGCAGCATTTCCAAGATAATTTACAATGTTTAAAACTTACAGTTGTAATTCAAAGGGAAAACTATTCACAACTAGTGTTATTGTGTATGTTCCAGTTAAATTGTAGGTCTATTATGAATATTAGTTCCAGTTGATATTCGTTGTAGATCAGTGTTTTCCTTCAATTGTAAAGATAATTTTCTTCAAAATTTAAAGCTCAACATGAACACAAAAGAAAGCATTCATGTTGGTCTAGAGTCACTGAAAACTTTTAATTCTGTCCAAAAAAAAAGTCCTTGTCACCTTTAAAATGCACAATTGAGAGAGCACAGCTATGGGGGTTGTAACATTGAGTTCTGAATAATCTTAGAATTCCTACAGTGTGGAAACAGGCCATTTGGCCCAACAAGTCCACACCGACCCTCTGAAGAATAACCTTCCCAGATCCATTCCCCTATCTTATTATATATAAGCATATACTAACATACATAAGTATGTTCTACTATTTTATTTTTAAACTGATTTGTCACCAATAATACCTTAGTCATTTACTACTGAGTATTTCGGATGAGTTGTTAAAATAATCAATTGGGTTAGATGCCACACACATTATAGGGAAGCAGTAAAAATACCTTAAAATTATGATATAAAAGTGGCACTTAGATTTTTAATTTTGCTTCAAATTTGATTTTTTTTTAAAAATCATGGTTCTTCCCAAAACTGACTTGTTGCACACCAGAATACTTAAAATAGCTCACTTCTAGAGAAGACACTCAACTTCAGAGTAAAACATCAGTTCCCCGAAAATGTAAAATCCAAAAGACAACATCGAACAGAGCTTTCTGTAAGTATTTCTTTGTCTAGCTGATAATTCTGTTCCACTTCATGTGAAAATAGGAGTATTGATAATATACACATTCTGAATACAAGGCTACATTTTTCAAAGTAGAGAAATCAATTCAAGAGGCATTCAAAGAAGAAGGCAACTTATGTTAGGATGAGATATGAAGGCTCAGTTAGGGCACTTGAGAATTACAACTTAGCAAGGAAAGACCTAAAAAGACAGCTAAGAAGAGCCAGGAGGGGACATGAGAAGTCTTGGCAGATAGGATCAAGGAAAACCCTAAAGCTTTCTATAGGTATATCAGGAATAAAAGAATGACTAGAGAAAGATTAGGGCCAATCAAAGACAGCAGTGGGAACTTGTGCATGAAATCAGAGGAGATAGGGGAAGCTTAAATGAATATTCACACTGGAAAAAAACAACGTTGTTGAGGTGAATATGGAGATACAGGCTACTAGACTAGATGGGATTGAGGTTCACGAGGAGGAAGTATTAGCTATTCTGGGAAGAGTGAAAATAGGTAAGTCTCCTGGACCAGATGGGATTTATCATAGGATTCTCTGGGAAGCCAGGGAGGAGATTGCAGAGTCTTTGGCTTTGATCTTTATGTCATCATTGTCTACAGGAATAGTGCCAGAAGACTGGAGGATAGCAAATGTTGTTCAAGAAGGGGAGTGGAGACAACCTTGGTAGTTGTAGACCAGTGAGCCTTACTTTGGTTGTGGGTAAAGTGTTGGAGAAGGTTATAAAAGAGAGATAGGATTTATAATAATTTCGAGGAGAATAGGTTGCTTAGGGATAGTCAACATGGTTTTGAGCAGGGTAGATAGTGCCTCACAAACCTTATTGAGTTCTTTCTTTGAGAAGGTGACCAAACAGGAGGATGAGGGTAAAGCGGTTGATGTTGTGTATATGGATTTCAGTTAAGCATTTGGTAAGATTCCCCATGGTAGGCTATTGCAGAAAATACAGGCATGGGATTGAATGTAATTTAGCAGTTTGGATCAGAAATTGGCTACCTGTAAGAAGACAGAGGGTGATGCTTGATGGGAAATGTTCACCCTGGAGTTCAGTTATTGCTGGTGCACCGCAAGGACCTGTTTTGGGGCCAGTGCTGCTTGTCATTTTTAAAAATGACCTAGATGAGGGCATAGAAGGATGGGTTAGTAAATTTGTGCATGACACGAAGGTCGGTGAAGATGTGGATAGTGCCGAAGGATGTTGCAGGTTAAAGAGAAACATAGATAAGCTGCAGTACTGGGCTGAGAGGTGCCAAATGGAGCTTAATGCAGAAAAGTGAGAGGTGATTCATTTTTAAAGGAGTAACAGGAATAAAGAGTACGAGGCTAATGATAACATTCTTGTTAATATAGATTGAGCAGAAAGATCTCAATGTCCTTGTATACAGATCCCTGAAAATTTCCAGCCAGGCTGATAGGGTTGTTAAGAAGACATAGTGTGATAGCTTTTATTGGTAGAGGGATTGAGTTTCAGAGCCATGAGGTCATGCTGCAGCTGTACAAAACTCTGGTGTGGCTGCACTTGGAGTATCGTGGACAGTTTTGGTCACCGCATTACAGGAAGGATGTGGAAAGTTTAGAAAGGGTTCAGAGGAGATTTACTAGGACGTTGCCTGGTATGGAGGGAAGGTCGTATGAGGAAAGGCTGAGGGGCTTGAGGCTGTTTTCATTAGATAGAAGGACATTGAAAAGTGACTTAACTGAGACATAAAAGATAATCATAGGGTGGACAGCGAGAGCCTTTTTTCTTAGATTGTGATGGCTAGCACGAGGGGACATAGCTTTAAATTGAGGGGTGGTAGATATAGGACAAATGTCAGAGGTAGTCTCTTTAATCAGAGAGGATTAGGGGCATGGAACACACTGCCTGGAACAGAAGTAGTCTTGCCAACTTTAAGGGCATTTAAATGGTCATTGGATAAACATATGGATGGAAAATGGAGTAGCGTTGGATAGATGGGCTTCAGATTGGTTCCACAGGTTGGCACAACATCGAGGCCTGAAGGGCCTACTGTGCTGTAATGTTCTATGTTCTATGTTCTATCTTATTTCTGCCATAATAAATAACTAACTTTTCCCAATTCTCAAGCTTTCTGGAGTATTAAATTTATCAGAAGTGTGTAACCACAACTTGTAGATTAAAAATTCAAGTAGTAAGAAAGGCTGGGATCTTTTGGAGCAGACCTTGATATAATTGCCAACTAATAGCTTTGTATTATATCGGCATTCCTTACATACGCTTGTATGTATTAGTTGTAATGGCTCGTTTTCAGTATGTTAGGAGGTAGTAGATTTATTGCCAATGATACTAGCAGTAACTATCTTGTTAAAGTTCAAACTATCCCTTATTGTGGTGTCATCAAATGTATATCTTACAACTCCATTGGAGTTTATTCTTTGCATTGACTGATCTGTATTAGGTGCTGAAAGTCGGCCAAGTTCTCAAGTTCAGCTTTGCTCCAATTAGCTATCTCACTCAACTTTAATTTTTATTTGAGTGATAGTCCTTAATTAGTATGAGTCAGGACTTCCACCTGTCCTCAAATGGAGTCCAGCAGCTCTGTGCCACACCAGGATTGGTGGCGACTACCAGTGCCATAGAAGGCCTGACAAAATCAAACCAGGAATACCTCCACATTCAGCTAATTACAGGATCTTGCTATGGTTGATAGGGCCTCCCAAAGATGGCAGGGATGCTTTTTAGGACAGGGCATGGGGATAGGTGAACATGGGGAGACAAAAAGCATGGTCTGGGAATGAGGCAATCACCCACTACTTGTCATTGACCTGCTGCCTTCAGGGTTAAACAAGGCAGGCTACATGTTTGCAGCAGGCCTAGGCTGCCTTTAAATCTTTGTGGCAACAGGTTGAGGCCCTTAAATGGAATTTAGTCACTTAAGGCCCCAATTGGGCCATGGGCCAAGGATGGTGGGCAGGCAGGCAATGAAATTAAAGATTTACCTGCTCTCCTGCCTGCCATTGGATAATCTATAAGAGACAGCCGAATGTGCGATAGGTTGTCAATGGTTTGGTAAAATCCCCCCAATTTTATAAGAACGTGGAATTGCTCAGAAACAACATGACCACGACCAACGAATTTCCTGCTAGTCCTGTCAAACAATGCTATGATTAGTCTACAACTCCAACATCAAGCAATTTCTGTCAATTAATATAAAACAGATCCAAAAATTAAATGGAAACAACTGTGCCTTTGAAAATCATAGCTCAAGTCTTATAAAAACAAATCTTCTTCATTGTTGTTAACACAAATTAGAGGAAATGTTGATTTCAAGCAGGTATTAGCCAAAGACATGCAGCACATTCGCTCCAGTTCTCTTCTTTCAGCATGTTCCAAAACCAAGCCAAAGTTACTGCAATTAAACTGGCATCTCAATCAATGAACAAGAGGCAGCTTTGCCTTAACAAATGGCGTGGTGACAAGACTTCTTTGAGACTGGAGGTCATGGGCGTACTTTGCTTACTCTGCAATCATAGGAGGGCCTCTCCTACTCAAGAGTCCTGAAGATCTACTGAGACATTCTTGCACCGTATGTTTGTTCGTGATTCCGCAAATCTGAAATAAAAAACAAAGTATTTGTCAGGGAATTTCCTCCATTGCAAGGAGATGCCCACAATTTCCCAAGCATTAGAATTAATTAATATTCTTTAACATGTTAGATTGCATCCTAAAGTCACATACGTTAAATAAATCACTGAAATTAAACATAGTTATATTAATTTAAACTAACAAATGAACAAATTCACATTTACACAGCATCTTCCTCAGGATGTCCCAGTGCACTTCCAAGTCAAACATGTCTTTTGTGTTTAATTTAATGTAAGAACTTCCATAGCCAATTTTCACACCACGGATCCACAAGCATACCCAGATAGTCTATTCTTTAAGGAAAAGCTATGTTCTAGACTCCACTGTTCTTCTGTAAATAGTGTGGGATATTTTTATAACCACGAAAGTCAGCAGATATGGCCTAAGTTCAAAGGAATCCACAAATCCCTGAAGGCAGCAGGGTAGCTAAGATAACACTTGCCTGCATCAGTCAAGGCATACATATTATAAGAGCACAGAGGTTATGTTGGAGCTCCACAGGACTTAAGTTAGGTCACAGTTAGAGTACTGCATGCAGTTCTCGTCATCACTCTATAGGAAGGATGTGATTGCATAAGTGGGGATGTAAAGGCGATTCACCAGGATGCTGCCTGGGATGTAGTATGTCAGAGAAACTGGATAACCTTGGCTTATTTTCTTTGGAGCTAAGGGGGTTGAAGGGGGACCTGATAGAGGTGTACAGGAGTATGAGTGTCATGGACAAGATGACAAAAAGGATCTATTTTCCTTAGTTGAAGACTTGATAACAAGGGAGCTTACTTTTAAGTCAGCATCTTGCCTGAAGACAGCACCCCTGGTAATGCAGCACTCCCTCATCCTGCGCTGAAGTGTTAACTTAGACTTTACGCTCAGATCTCTGGAGTGAGACTACAATCCACATCCTACTGTTTCAGAAGCAACAGCATTACCACCAAGCATACAGCTACCTGAACCAAATCTAACAATTTGGGTTTCAGTTGTACTTCTTTTAGCTTATATGGTCAACATTCTCAATCCCTATTCTCAGCAAGGTGACAGCTTCCAAGGCAATGTGACTCAGAAGATCAGTGCTACAGTTTCACTGGCCCTCACTTCCAATGGGTACATCATTTTGCACCGTCACTTATTTATCTTCAATCATTAAGTCATACAATTCAGCATAAGTAACTTCCTACTTTACATCACCATTTCCTTTACCAACATCAAGATTCTTTGGGACACAAACTAGTATCAGCCTTGAGATTATGTCCTCTGGTCCTAGACTCTTCCACAAACTTTCCATATCTAGCTAAAAATCACAACACCAGGTTATAGTCCAACAGGTTTAATCGGAAGCACACTAGCTTTTGGAGCGTCACTCTTTAATCAGGTGATATCACCTGATGAAGGAATGACGCTTCGAAAGCTAGTGTGCTTCCGATTAAACCTGTTGGACTATAACCTGGTGTTGTGATTTTTAACTTGTACACCCCAGTCCAACACCAGCATCTTCAAATCACGAATTCATATCTACTCCATGAAGCCCCCTAAGAATCCTGTATATTTCAATTAGCTCATTTCTCATTCTTCTCAACCTCTCTTCATAAGAAAATTTCTCCATATCTGGGATCAACTCAGCGAACCGTCTCTGGATTGCCTCCAACATTAGTATATCTTTCCTCATGTAATGGGATCAGAACTGTTTATCATTTTCTAGCTGTGCCCTAACCAGTGCTTTGTATAGTTTTAGCAAGATTTTAATACTCCATTCCTTTGAAATGGAGGACAACATTCTATTTGCCTTCCCTGTCAGGCTGCATGTTAACTTTGTGATTTACGTAGGAGGATTCCAGATCTGCTCCAGTTATCTCCAGTTACCTTCAATAATATTCAGCTTCACGATTCTTCCAATCATTGGGCATAACCTTATATTTTCCACATTATACTTTTCCTCTGCTTTTGCCCAACTACCTAACCTGTCTATCCCTCTCTGCAGACTGAGTCATCCCCACCACTTGACTTCCCATCTAGACTTGTATCATCCATAGACTTGGCTACAGTATATTCACGTGCCTCAAGTCAATATATATCATAAATGATTGTGGCCCCAACACCGATCCCTGTTGCATTCTATTTACAGGTTGCCATCCTAAAAATGCCCCTCTTATCCCAACTCTCTGACCTCTACTAACTATCTAATCCTCTATTCATGCTAATATACTACCTCTAACATCATGAGCTCTTATTTTAAGCTCCCTACGTAAAGTAAAAAGCGGACTCACCATAGCCCTACCTGATCATGGGGCTGCTCTCTCAAATGTTGGTGCTTTACCCTGGAGGGTCAACACAGCTTAGACGAGGGGAGAGGTTGAGAAGTAACCTCAGCCAGTGCAGTAATTGAACCCACCATTTTGGCATCAATCTACATTGCAAATCAGCCATCCATCCAACTGAGGTAACCTGCTCCTTCATACCTTGTCAATTCAAATTCAAATATATATCTACAGCTTCCCCTTTATCTATCCTGTTTGTTAGCCCCTCAAAGAGCTGCAATACATTTGTCAGGCATGAGTTCCCCTTCATAAAGCCTTGCTGATGCGGTTTGATTTCTAAATACTCTTATTCCAACCTTTACAATAGCCTTTAACATTTTTGCTTTGTCTCCTTCCTTTTTTAATAGGAGTGTTACATTGATAGTTTTGCAATCCTCTTGAACTTTTTCCAAATCTGAGGATTCAGGGAAGATTACTAGCAGTGCAGCCACTATCTCTGTACCTATTTCTTTAATATCCAGTCCAGGGGATTTATTAGCATTTAGTCCCATTAGTTCCCCTGGAACATTTTCATTATTGAAATTATACTATTTACTTTTCTCCAATTTTTGCCTTTTGATTATAGGCTGCATCCCTGGTTGGATCAATGACAATATTGCTCAAGGAAGCTGTGAATTCTTCTTCATAGCTAGTTCTGGCAATTTGACCTTCCTAATCTACATGAAGATTAAAGCTATTCATGATTAATGTTGCTTTTTTGCATGCACTTAATATCTCCTGATTTATTCTCTATTCGCATATTTTGATAGAAAATTTTGGAAAGGTGATTAAGCTCCTGTGATAGATTACCAGTACAACTGTTCAGTGTGGAGCTCAGCTGTGCTGAGTCAGGCAATCTCTTTTACAAATGTGTTACATTTGAACTTGGTGGCTTTGGGCTGAGGCTAGGAAATTCCATTGTAATCTGATTCCTTATTACTGTTCAGTGCTAAAAAGTGCATGTTTATATAAGTTGGGTTAGGATGCAATCACTTTTTTGTTCATACACTAAAATCTATCACATAAATGATGCACCACAGTTTCACTGGGAAGAAATGAAATTTTGTTACATGTTGAAAAATCATTAAATTTTATCAATAGAAAATACCATATATTGGAGTAAGCTATGCAAACTGTTCACACAGTATAGCGTACAAATACTTTACAAATGTTCCTGATTTCTCTCTCGAAATTTCGAGCAAAACTACATTTTATGGTTGACAGCATAATGTTTTGATGGGGTTTCTGCACAGGCTCAACAAGAGCAAAGTGGCTTGTTTCACTTACATCAAATTTCATGTACAGGAAGAGAAATTGACATTAAAAAGCCAAGGATCAAACACCATAATTACACTGCCGGCAAAAAGATTGGCAGTTTGCAACATCAGACTAAAATGCAAGACCTGTACAACAGAAAGTACAGCAATACAATCCACTAGGGGACAGCAAATATCAATACACCACAAGCATTGATGTTTTGTTTTTCATATGTGGTTTTTGTAGCTACAAGTTAGTGCAGGTGACAATAAAGCAAACTCTGGATCAGCATCAATGAACTGACATCAGTTAGAGCAGGACATGTGTTTAGAAGGACTATGTAGCAATCCCAACCCAGAAGCATCAAGTTCACAGCTACTTTAAATTTTTATACCTCTACCTCATTTTAAGGAGCAGGGACCAGCAACCTCCCAACCCTCAAACCATAAATATATCTGGGATGTATCTGATCCCATTTTCTCCACAGCACAGCTGTTCACATTCATCCCTGGTGACGTGGACCAGCAGCAGGGCAATGGGATTCTTCAACATTGCTGCCTTCCCCAGCTGCAGGGTGCTAGTGAGTATACCGCGATTGCTTTACGAGTCCCCTATCACACCATCCTGCAGAGTTTGTCAAAGAAATGGCTTTCATTCTATCAATATTCAAATTGTGAGAGACCATCAATACTACATCCTGAAGTTATGTGCCTAATATCCTGGAAGCTGCCATGACTCTTACACAACAGGCAACTCTCAGTTTCACATCTCCTTCCCAGGTTTGAAAGTCACTACCCCTCCAAACACATTCCATGACACCTTCATTAAGTTCTTAAACTGGCACAGAATGAAAATACAATGCTTTTTACACTTTCACTGGGGCCTTAGTGAAATAGACCACAGACCTGCATAAGATGAGGTTTTAATGCCAAGATCATTCTGGAGCAGCCTTGCAGTGTAGCCTAGAAAGGATGTGCACATTATTATGGCATGCTGTGCCCTTCACAATCAAAGCTGACACAGAAGAGGTAGAGAGAACTAGGGAGAATGTCCTGAATGCAGGCAAAAATAGGAAATTAATAACAAACTTCTGAGGATGAAGATCAGGCTGAGGATAATGACATTGACCAAGGCTGCCACCCAAGGCAGCATCATAGAGCATAAGAAGCCAGAGTTATCTGCTTTCAGGTTAAACAAACTGAGTGTGGAATCTGTTTAAGATTAAGATTATGCTGCTTATATAGCAAGTATACCATCCTCAGAGTAAAGAAAGTGAAGGTCAGAGTAAATGCACTATTATCCATCCAATCAGATAACATCTTTCATATGATCTCATTTTCAAGTATCTACACTTTGCTGCTTTTGCCTAATGATCAATAGAGCACATAGTCAGTGAGAGAACACATGAACATCGCATGTCTCCAATGCTCCCTGGCTCTTAAGGCTTAAGTCGATTTCATAATGCTGTGAATTAAGGTCTCTCATGAAGAACATCTGGTTGGCAGGAGTCCCACTTCAGCATCTCTGACTACTGATGCTCTGAAGTAAATGGTTTGTGAGAGGTGAACAATGCTCAACCTGTATGATGCTATTCGTACACTTCCTGATGAAGGGCTCCGGCCCGAAATGTCGATTCTCCTGCTCCTTGGATGCTGCCTGACCTGCTGTGCTTTTCCAGCAACACACTCTTTACTCTGATCTCCAGCATCTGCAGACCTTTCTTTCTCATAGAAACATGGAAACTGAAACACAGGAAGAGTGGGCAACTAACCTTCCATGCCTGCACCGCCATTTGATAGGATCATGGTTGATCATCCAATTCCTGCCCTTCCCCCCTAAGAATTATATCAACCTCCTCTGAAAACATTTAATGCTTTTACATTTACAACTGTGTTCTCCTCATCTCAGTCTTAAATGGCCTACTATTCTTCCTGAGACTGTGATCCCTGATTCTGGGCTCCTGTGTCTACTCCGTCTAGTCCTGTTTGAATTTTATAGGTTTGTTGGAGATTCTACTCCCCCACCCACCCAGTGTAGTCCGATCGAAGCTCTGTACAATTGTGGCAAAACATCTCTGCTTATATACTCAAATCCTCATGCGATGAAGGCCAACATACTATTTGCCTTATTCACCCCTTGCTGTACCTGCATGCTTACTTTCTACAACTGGTTTACAAGGACATCCAGATCTTATTACAGCTCCCCCTTTCCCAATAATCTGCCTTCCTGTTTTTGCTAAAGTGAATAGCCTCACGTTTATTCACATTATACTTCATCAGCCATGCACTTGTCAATGAGACAGAGATATACAGCATGAAAACAGACCTGTCAGTCCAACGTGTCCATGCCAACCAGATATTAGATTAGATTAGATTACTTACAGTGTGGAAACAGGCCCTTCGGCCCAACAAGTCCACACCGACCCGCCGAAGCGCAACCCACCCAGACCCATTTCCCTACATTTACCCTTTCACCTAACACTACAGGCAATTTAGCATGGCCAATTCATCTAACCTGCACATTTTTAGACTGTGGGAGGAAACTGGAGCACCTGGAGGAAGTCCACGCAGACATGTAGAGAATGTGCAAACTCCACACAGTCAGTTGCCTAAATAAATCTAGTCCCATTTGCCAGCATTTGGCCCATATCCCTCTAACCTTTCCCATTCATATACCCATCCAAATGCCTTCCAGCATTTACAGTTGTGTTTCTTTTAGTGACTCTGCCAAATCCTGTCAAACAATGAGGCAACAACACTGTGCCACCTGCTATCATATGTTCCTCTTCTTCCTGTCTCCCACTATGTCTAGGTGTCGCTGGCCTGATCTCTGCAATGGGGTGGATAAAGCCTGCACTGTAGTTGGCCTTCTTGGTGTAGAAGACTGGTTAGCTATCCCTGAGTGCAATAGGGCCTAGAAGGGTCAGAACTTCTGGGAACCTTCTGTATAGCTGCAGACTAACCTTTCTTAGCTTAGACTTCTGGATTGTGACAGGCCAGAAGAATTGAAGGGATCAAGCTCTTCTAAAGTGCCCTCACTGACCTCTTGGATCAACAATAATGCTGGATGACAATGAGATAGCGATGGAGTGAAGATCAATATGCAGATCTGGCAGACTCTGAGCGTGCTGCTACACCAAAGCAACACCGTGGCAGTGAAACAGGTCAACACTGCAGATAAGTACTGTGGACCCCTACTGCAGTACCATTGTTCTAGAAAAGTGGCAGAGATAAACCAGGGAACTACAGACCAGTGAGTCTAACAATAGTAGTAGGAGAGCTATGGGAAGAAATTCTGACAAACAGAAATAATTTCCACTTGGAGAAGCAAAGAGGACTTTATCAGAAGGAGGTTATGTCGAGCAGACTTGGTTGAATTTTCAGGCTTGATTGAATACATGTATGAGGGTAGTGAATTTGATACAGTCCAGAGAATATTTGCCAGGATGTTATTGGGCTGGAGCAATTCAGCCATGAACAATACCTAGAGAAATGGGATCATTTTTCTTAGAGCAGAAAAGGCAAAGAGAGAGGTGATTGAGTGTACAAAATTAAGAAGGACGCAGGCAGGGTAGGTAGGAAGAAACTTTCTCCCTTAATACAGGGATCAATAACCAGGACTACATATAATTAAAGTAAAGAGCAGCAGATATAGAGTAGATTTTCATCCAGAAGGTGGTGGGTATCTGAAACTTCCCATCTGAAAGGCTGGTAGAAAGGAAACAAGATTTAAATAGTATTTAGATAATCAAGTGAAATTCCATAGCATACAAGGCCAAGGGCCAACTGTTTCATAATGGAACTAGAGTAGGTAGGTTTTGTTAACTGGTTAGATCATAATGGGCCGGCCTCTTTCCATACAGCATAACTGTATGGCTCTTTAAGATGTCCCAAGTGCACAAGTAGGAAGTCCAGGAGACAGGAAGGATTGGTTCGTAGCTTGGGAGGCTGAGGTGGGCGAGAGCCATTGAGCAGAGATGGTGCATGCAATAGTCCAGGATACTTAATGTGTGCAGCAGAGAGTGAGTGGTGGCCTGGACTGAGTGGAGTGGAGAGGAGAGGAGAGAGCCAGTGTGAGGTTGAGAGCGCATGACAGGGAACAAATGAAATAGCAGACAGAAGATGGTAGCTCTTAGCCATGCATTAGTGTAGCATATTATCAACCAGCCTCACTGAGGTGGTTGCAGTCATTGATATCATATCCATACCTTCCTGCAGTAGTCAGCTGGAAAACAAAAGATTGCTGTCATCTCTACTATCCTGTCCACGAACAAGTCCTGGTCCCTGTCTGCAAAGCAAGCTTTTCTTTCTGTGCTAGGGGCGAGGGGCAGTCCTGACTTGCAACATCTCGATGAGCAGCTGAAATTTAAAAATGGCACCACTAAAATGGCATGAACACCAGATGTTACTGGTAATGGTAAGCATGTTGGTGTCTCTTGGCATGTGATTGCACAGAAAGGGTATCAAAGAGCCTGGTTGTATGATCAATGAGGTGAAGAGCAGAAGATTACCTAAGAGGAGACATTCTGGTCCATATCAAACTGGGTTTAATGAATCTCACTCGACAAACCATGCTAACTGAAAATCTGTCCATTATGTCTGGGCAGCTATTTAAGGCTGCTCTTGAATTCAAACAAGTGTGGAGACATAAAACTTTACTGTCTATTTACATCAACAAAATGTTGTGTTTTACAGTTGTCATTAATACAGTCTACAGTATACACCGCCGACTGCCAAAATAAACTTCATAGCCAGTCCCTGCCTATTGCCATTTCCAGGTCACTGATTTCATCTGTTGTTATCCCGGAATAAATTCTGGTAACTACATGAAGGGTTTCAGTCAATATCCCATTATAAATCAGCTGGAACAGATGGCCTTCCTCCCAGGTCGATGGCATTGGTTCTAAGTAATTGGAAAATATGGGATTGTTTACTAGTTTGGGAGGATGAAGTGGGCGAGAGCCTTTTTGAGTGGAGATGACGCATGAAGTGGTCCTGAAGACAATTGCATGCGTCATATACAAGTGACCGGACATTCTGCCAAATCAAGAAAATCTTTTCAATTTAAAACAGCCTAGGCAGACTGCTGCATCATAATTCAACGACTGAAAAGAGAGAGCTAGTGTGATTTTTGGATCCTCTGTGAGAGGCAGATGAGCTGGGACCCAATTGCATGTCTGTTATTATAATACTTTGGTGATTTTAATCAGATGCTTCTAGTCTTTAGAAATTTGATATGCATTAAATACATACAATAAATGTATGATGTGTTTGTGCGTCTTTTCATTGCTAAAAAGGAACAAATACTACCATACCAGAACTGTCATTACCAGTTGAGATTCTTGGTTCAGATCTTCGGGTTAGTCTCAATGCCCATATATTGATGAAGCAACCTCTACCTCAGCAATGCATTACTGACCTGGCCCAGTTTGCTGAGGTGCAACCATTTAAATGGCTTTGAAAGACTGCCTGAACTGTCCCTGTGATTTGCCAGCCTGGCTATAGCTTGCACCATTCTGCAACACACACACTTTTATCATGTAATTTGAAGACACTTTGAGAGTCTGAGTTCAAGACTGTTCAAGGAAAAGCCAAAGTCAAGAACTTGCTTTAAGTTTGGATTTCAAAGTAACATTACATTAAATATTACTAGACATGGTAATCATTGATATACCAGGTTCTGACTTGCAGTTACATTATGATTGGCAAACCTATCTTCCTTGTGTATTAATGCTGTCAAGACACACAAACATTCTGGCGTATCTAGCACTGCCCACCTTGCTATCCATGCTTCAGGGTCCTGAATCCCTTATATAACACCCCTCCCTGGACTATTTTCCCTTTGTTATTAACAATGGAATAACATTGCTTTATATTCTCAAATGAGTTAATTATAGATTACTCCTTTTCACAAGATGTACTCTTTATTTTGTCGTTATCTCACCCACCCACCATTTGTCAATCTCTGTTGCTCACTGAATCCACATGTTCAGCTGTTAAACAGAAGGTTGGTAGTTCTGAGATTGCCCAGGGACAACAACTATATTATTTAGGGACATCAGTTGAAGGTAAAGGGGGAAGTTTAAAGTAGCTGAATAGGGCAAGTTCTTTTACACAGAAGGTTGTAAGCGCCTGAAATATACTACCAGAGGTGGTGGTGGGAGCAGATACAAGAGCAACATTTAAAAGGCATCTTGATCTGTATACGATTGTGAAGGGAATATTCTCAGTGCACCACCCCCTCCGCCCCCCCCCCCCCCACCCCCGAGTCTTTAACCTGCTTCATCAGTGTCAATAGGTGGGTAATGAAAGCTTATGGGCAGGTGTAAAAACACTTGGGATAAAGTTTATGATCTTGCTTGTTTGCTGCAGGCTTCCATTAAGTCAGATTATGGTTACACTTCAACAAAAGTTTATTTCTTATACGCTCTGACATATTAGTAAAGAACAATCAGTTTCTCACTCATTGCACACAGCTACCTTCCCCCCCCCAGCCCCACCCCCGTCCCCTTTGTCTCACCGCCCCCTCGATTCACAACCTCATTCCTGATTAAGGGCTTTTGCCTGAAACATCGATTCTCCTACTCCTCAGATGCTGCCTGACCTGCTGTGCTTTTCCAGCACCACACTCGACAGTTTTCTTATCTGTCTAGTCATTTCCATGTTCTCACTCTGAAGTGTTTTAACTCTTGTCACATTATGCTATTTACGTTCAGTGATGTGCAGCTCCATGATATTGCTGCAAGGTTGTTCCAGGGCCTTGAAGCCCTCACACAACAGCCTTGAGAGATCCATGACAACATGTGCAACCTCCAGAGCAACCATGGTAGAGAATGAGAGTCTTTGAAAAACTAACTAGAGTGTCTAATTAATGACACCACAAATGACACCGAATGCAGTGTCTGTCATATTTTAATTCCCTGCCAAATATAATACATGAATTCATTTTTCGGTAAATTCACTGATAGTCCAGCATCATTTCCAAAGGATAGATCAGCCAAAACAGGAGTGATCAGTAAACTGGCATTATGGTGAAACTCAGCCCTTGCACCAAAAGCTCTAACCACATTAAAAAAATGAGTAGATTCTATATTTGGCACTGAATGCCTCCATCATTTACATGCAGACAGATTTCAAAATTAAATTTATAGGATCAACAAATGTAATGGCTAAAATAAAAATCTAGCTTAAATGGCAACCATATAACCACTATAAATTGTTGTGAAAACCCATCTGTTTAATTAACGTACATCAAGGAAGGAAATCAGCCAATCTTACCGGTTCTAGTTGATACATGACTCCAAATCCATGGTAATATAGTTGCCTCTTAGCTGTCCTCTAGACACTTAGGGATAGGCAATAAATGCTAGCCAGTAACTCTCATGTTCCGTAAATGAATCAAAAACAGTATAAATCTACGTTAACTTATATTTGTCATAAATTTGCCAAACAGGACTAACCTACTTTAGGAACAAGGTAAAAGGGTAGGCCACTTAGCCCCTTGAGCCTGCTCCATCATTCAGTGAGATAATGGCTGATCTGATCCTAACTTCAACTCTACATTCCTGCACATCCCGATAATCTTTCACCCCCTTGACAATTAAAGATCAATACATCTCTTAAAAATATTTAAAGATGCTGCACTACTGCCTTTTGAGGAATGGACTCTTGGAGATAAATTTTTCCTAATTTCTGTCTTAAATGGATGACCCCATATTTTTAGTCAGTTCTCCCACAAGACGAAAAATCCTTTTGACTCCACCTGATCAAGTCCCCTCATGATATAATGTGCTTCAATGAATTAACTTCCAACTCTTCTAAATACTAGAGGATAATAGCTGAGTATGCCGAGCCTTTTCTCATAAGGCAATCATTCACTTCAAGTATTGATCCAGGACACCTTCTCTGAAGTATTCCAATCATATTAATATTCTTCCTTGTTAACAGTGACTAGTACAGTAAACTACAGACACAGTCACTGTATAACTAAATCATAACCTCCCTAGTCTTGCACTAATTCCTCTCACAATGAAACACAATGTTCTATTTGCTTTTCTGATTACTTACTGACCCTGCATAATAACCTTCTGAGATTCATGTACTAGGACACCCATACCTTGCTGTATCTCAGAGGTCTGAAACCTCTCATCATTTAGATCATATGCTTTTTTATTCTTTCTGCCAAAGTGAATGATTTCACACTGTCTCACATTATAATCCATTTGCCAGATCTTTGACCATTCACTTAATCTATCTATATTGCTCTGTAGGCTCCTCTACACAACATCTTTGCTTACCAATTTGGTGTCATCAGAAAATTTAACCACCATACTTTTGATCCTTTCATCCAAATTATTGACATAAATTGTAATGAGTTGAATTCCTATTGCCAACTCCTGTGGTACACCACTCATGACATCCTGCTAGTCTGAAGATGACTCATTTATTCCTACTCTCTGCCAATCTTCTATCTATTCCAATATATTACTCTTTACACCATAAGCATTTCTTTTGCTCAATACCTTTGATGTGACACCTTTTCACAAGCTCCCATTATTTCTTCCTTGATACCCTGTCCTATAAAATGGCTTCTATTAGCAGGCCTATATACAATAATCTCAAGTGACCTTTTACATTTACCATTCCTCACCTCTAATATCCTGGTTTCCATAATGTAGGTCCTCCATCTCGACTTGGCAAATATCTTCCTTTTAAAAAAGCTTCTCCTCTACCATTTCCTAACCTCTTCTCCTACTGAATACTGCATGCCCTTCAAGACTCAGGTCCCAATACAAGTCATTCTACACCCACCTAATCGGTAATGCGACTAGATCATACTTACCCAATTTGTACTACTACCTCCTCTGCTTTGTTTGAATGCTATGTGGATTCAAATACAGTGCCATCTGTAAGTATGCCAGTATGTATTTGTTGTATAGTAGTTTACTACCAATGATAAAACACATTGAGGACCCTAAATCCCAATTATTGATTTGTTAGCTCAAAGCCAGACCTTGGGCCTTTGAAACTGAGTAACAATCATACACAGATGCCACATCATATACTGACACAAAAATAGCTAATGAAATAAAATAGTAGTTGTGGAAAAGGTGTGGTAGATCATACAGCTGACATGCTGAACATTAACTTACTCATTCTAAAACTGCTTCTCTTTTCATCTAATCTAAAAAGGGTTCGACAGGAACAGCTTCACAAATATCTGCAAAAGGACATGTGCACAATTCTTGTGACAACTCCCAAATATGGAGCTTCAAAACTGATAGAATTACTAATATCTTTCGCCAACATCTTGAACTCGGTCTTTCAATGCAAGAACATTAAACGTTACATATTCAATTCATGACATGCAGTATTAAATAAGAAATCCCTCTTACCAGAAATCAAGTCACACATTCAGGTCAGTATAAATGACAAGTAGACTTGTTTAAAACACTGCTAGCTGTCAATTTAACTGGATTAAGTTGAGATACATTCTTCCCTAAAAAAATTCACTTCAATTACTGGACTTGCTGACGTTGGGGATTGCCTGTGGTGTTCTCTGAATGAATATTTAATGGCAGTGTTATCTACAATTAGATTTTCCAGCTACACTATTTACAGATTACATCTCAAATGTTTTCTCTACAAAAATAAACACTGAATAAATACAGTGACTATCTGCAAACAGGTCGAAAGATCTCTGTGCCATGCTTTAGGCATCACGGCATAAGTTGTGTCCAGAGGAGGTTCACTAGTTTGATCCTGGGTATGGAGGGACAGTTATGCAGAGAGTTTTAGTAGACTGTGCATGTAATCTTTTGAATTCATAAGAATGATAGACAATCTTATTGAAACATACAAGATTCTTTGGGGAGTTGAGATGATAGTTGCAGAGAGGTTGCCTCCACTTGTGGGAGAGTCCAGGACTAGAAGGCATAAACTTAGAGTAAGGGGACCGAAGTCTTCTCTAGGCATAGAAGGGATCACCATTGATTTACTGAAAATCAAGTTACTCCCTCAAGACATTTAAGACTTAAAAGAAATTCCTCCTCATCTTTCTGTAGAATCCTTTACCACAGAGGCAGTCAAGGCTATTAAGTATATTCAAGGCTGAGACTGATGAACAAGAGGATGAATGGTTATGGGAAAAGACAGGGAAGTGGAGACGAGGGTGGTCAGATCAGCCTCAGTCTTACTGAATGGTAGGGCAGACTCAATAGACTGAATAAACTTATTCTGATTCTGTGCAACACATCAAATGGTAATTTGAAACTGTGTTCTTTAATGTCATGAAAAAGGATCAATGACATTTTGAATTTAGTGATTCAACTCTGAAATGGCTAGTTAACTTACAAATTTATTTACAAGTTTGCACTTGTCAGGTAAAAGTTTATGAATCAGAATGATTACATTAATCTACAGAAAACATAAATGAATTCACTGATATTTGAGTTTGTTTTAACAATTCTTTGCTTGTTTAGTTTCGAAGGATGCTTCAATTAACGATTCAATTCATGCAAAAGAGTTTAAAATGATACAGATAAACAAACATATTTTCGAAAAAAATACCTGTGATTGGCTCAATTCCATCCACAATGCTGCTTGTAAAAATTGGAAAATAAAAGTCATGCTTCATACAACTTAATAGTTCTAGCAGCTCCTAATGTTTGACTTGGCTACTTTTTGCTAAATAAATTTTTAATTATAACTGAAAGTTGTCTGGATATTTAATTTCAGATTTCCACTCTCAATTCAAATCTCTTGCATTCATGGCATTTTCTGAAACATTTTCCAAATTCCAAATCACATGCATTGGACAGCAGTCTTCTCTAGGCATAGAAAGGGGTCACCACAGATTTTAGTGAAAATTAAATTACTCATTTAGGACAGACACCCAAAAGAATTTCTTACCTAAAGAGGTAAGAATGAGGAAAAACAAAAGTCAATTAAAAAATGAACATTTCTTAAGTCACTGACATACCATTGCTGTACATTTAAATTAATAGAAACATTTAAGATACCCCAATAACAAACTTGAAAATCTAGTTCATGTTAACTCCTTAATAATAATAATATCATGGCATTTTACTGAAAGTGGCAGAGAATCAAAAGTGAATTTATATTTTCAGACAATTAAAATAGTTATTCCCAAATAACATAATTGTTTCATAAAGAGGACATCAATGCTAATCTAGCCATGTAACAAGATAATGCCCAAGAGAGTGGATTACTGATAAAAGAAACAAATCCTCACTCATTTTTAAAGCCTTGCTTGCTTTTTTAAAATCATAGCGTACCTCCAGAAGTAATTTTATGTTGATCAGCACAAGATCAATTCAAGAGAGAAGTGTAATCAAGCTTGAAACCAGCAGGAAATTATTAAAATGTTCTGATATATAAAACTGTATGAAGTTGCCAGCTTCCTTTTATTTGATTGTTCCATTTGACACCCAGTTAAGTCTATGCTGAAACAGTTGTTCCATGCCAGGGCTGGATTTTGGTCAGATGGGATATTGGGGTGCAGCACAGAGATTTTAAAAAGCTCCAGATGATCTATAATAAAGCCATTATGTGTTATTGCAGTAAGCCCAGTTACCTTTCAGAATGGATTACCTATATGCTCTGAAACAGCTCTGCTTAACTAATTTTTTTTAAGAATTGAGGCCAAGATGGAATTCTTGTTTCTGATCATTATTCAATATGCCCTGCTGTAACATGGACATAAGATTGTCTTGGACTCAGCCGACCCCCTTAAGTCATGAGATGAATACTAATATACAATGCTTTCATTCAGGCATAGGAACAGAACTACATTTAACCCCCTCATGGCTGTTATATCACTTAATGAGATTGTGGCTAATTTGTGACCTAACTCCATTTGTCTTATATGTCTTAATTTCTTTGACTAGCAAAATCTATCAATCTTTTGTTTTTAAATTAAGAATTGATCTGTCTTCAATTGTGATTTGAAAAAACGAGTTGCCATGTTCCACCACCCTTTCTGTGTGGAGGCATTTCACAATTTCAGTCTCAAGTGATACCTCTAATTTTTAGGCTCTTGCCCTGAACCTAGACATTCCAACCCTTAACATCTTTAAAACTTTAATCAAATTGTCTCTCATTTTTCTAAATTATATTGAAAGCAATCCTACTTTGTTTAATCACCTTTGTTCTTGGAATCCAGGTATCATTTCAGTAACTCTTATGTTGTGCTTCCTCAAAAGTCAATATCTGCTTCCTGAAACATGAACCCCAGAACTGAACAGTAGTTGTGTTATGGTCAGTTAACTGAGGTATTAAGGCTAACCACGTATAAGGATATGTTTGTTAACCTATGTCAATACATCCTGTACAGTGGTAAAAATTGACAAAAAGGCAAATTCAAACATTTTGGGATTAGTAATCTCTATTTCATATCAATGTATTAAAGGCATTGTAATAATGTTCTCAATCTAAAAACCCAAAATGAAATCATCATTTTAGAATGAAATCTTCCTAGAATTGGGGTGAAGGCAATTTACGATATTGCCAAAATAATTTATAGAGCAAACTTAACAAAATATGGTCTAACACTTTCTTCTTAATCAGGAATTTTGTATTTAGTAACTCAACAGTGAATAAATGTTAATTGTCAAATCAGTTAATAATTTCATTTGGTAGATTACAGTGAAAAATTTGCAACACAATCAAAGAAACTTCTCAGCAAATATCCATTAAGAACAGGAGGACTTAAACACAGGTTCCAACATTGAAGGAAAACATTTTAAAGAATATAAAATTATATGTCTCAAACAGTTGCATAGGTAGAATGACAGGCAGTTCTCAGAGACATATGAATATCATAAAAAATATAGCATATTAAGTAGCTTTGAGTTTCCTTCAGAACCTGCTGGATTTGATCTATTTATAGAACAGCTCCTAAAACTGGAATGCAAATAAAGTGGATTCAGCTGCAAACATTCTGCAATTTCATAGAAACCATAATATCTTCTCATAGAAACAGAGAAAAAGGACTGATCTGCCATTCAAGAATCAAAACCATTCTAATTATTTAAGAAGGGTTCACTGATCGGCAGTGTGGTTGCTAGGAAATGGTGATTATTTTGTTCAAAATTTTCTCCATTGCCAAAATAATTGCTTAAGCTTAAACGTTGAGCACTGTTACCTGGAGACTGGAACAGTTGTAGTTCATAAAAATTATACACCATGGGCTAAATTATGCTACCTGTTCTCTTATAAATTTCAAAATGTTTCTGACAAACGCTCAAGCCATTACATTGAGATAAAAGGTATTAAATGAAGCTTGTATGAAACAGAGACAGATGCATCAGGTTCAGTAAAATACCTATTTTGGCAAAGAGATGCATAACTACAAAGAGGAGACAAAATATTTCACAACACCGGAACATACAGATCATACCACTGCAGAATTAACCATGATAAAGATAAACTCCCAACAATATTTTTTTTTATATAAGGGATATATTTTGGATAGGATTATCTTTTGATCAGGGGAAAATTAATGGACTCTAGGATTCCTTACCTTGAGAAAGCATCATCAAGACCATCGTCCTCTTCCTGCAAAGAACAGCGAGAAATCTTGTTAACCTGTGCTATCATTAACTAATGTATCATAGAATTATCTGATTGATTACATAAAGATCTCACAGATCTATTTTTCCAGATGTCAGGCTGAGATTTAACAACCACTTCTTCCATTGCATGCCAAGTTGCAATATTAAACACACTCAAAAAACACCCAATACTGAAAATTGACCAACACGTTTAACTTACCAACCTGACTACCCTCATGGTGTTACTACAGGCAAATTAGCATCCTTACATTCAGAAATACTTCTGTGATGGCAACCCATGGCTTTATTTTATTTAAAAGCTTTATTGAGTTAAACTGCCTCATAGATTCAAGCCATGTCCATCAAATAAGTTCTTCAAACCAGTGTTGTCACCCAGTTTCTGGCAGATATTTCAACTTGTTATTCTTACATCCACCTCACAATTTCAATTAAATGTGCCTTCAACTTATGGAAAACACAGAAATACTAGAGATAAAAATCACACAACACCAGGTTACAGTCCAACAGGTTTATTTGGAAGCACTAGCTTTCGGACTGCTGCTCCTTCATCAGGGGACAATCACCTAATGAGGTAGCAGCGCTCTGAATGCTAGTGCTTCCAAATAAATCTGTTGGACTACAACCTGGCGTTGTGTGATTTTTAACTTTGTACACCCCAGTCCAACAGCAGCATCCCCAAATCATACTAGAGATAGACAGTGAATAAGAATCTAGGTAAAGGAATCTTGTTTGAAAATTACACTCATATTATGCAGCAGTATACAAGTCATTAAAGGTGGCAGGACAGGTAGAGAGAGCTGTCAATAATGCATCTAGCATTCTAGGCTTCATAAATAGAGATTTAGAGTACAAGAGTAAGGAGATTTTGATTAACTTACACAGGATACTGGTTGAACCTCAAATGGAACATTATTTAAGTTATGGGTGACACATTATAGGTAGAATGTGAATGCACTGGCAGCATGCAAGTTTATCAGCATGACTTCAGAGATAAGACACTTCAGCTACAAGGACAGATGGGAGAATTTTGAACTGTTTTTCTTGATGAGGAGAACCCAAAGAGAAGATGTGATAGCTGTTTGCAAAATTATGAGGGATCTGGACAGAGTGAATTGGTTGAAATTGTTCCCACTTGAGAACAACTCAAGAACCATAGTAGTGCATTTACAAAAACAAATTTTGGCTTGAAATGAAAGTGAATGCACATTCAACCAATCAGATCTTTTTTTTTTTAATTTGGTTGAATCAAATAAAGCAAGGCAGAAAGGGCCCGGATGACTGAAGAGGTACCAACATTACGTTCCTCAGCCATGTGAGAACAGAATCCTGCCTCTTAATGAAACATCCACATCATACCAACCAGGCAAGTACCACTCCTCATGGATGTAAGTTTGCTCGCTGAGCTGGAAGGTTTGTTTTCAGACATTTCATCCCCATACTAGGTAACATCAGTGAGCCTTGGGATGAAGCACTGGTGTTTTGGCCCACTTTTTATTTATGTGTTTAGGTTTCCTTGAGTTGGTGATGTCATTCCCGGTGGTAACATCATGTCCTGTGATGTCATTTCCTGTTCTTTTTCTCAGGGGGTGATAAATGGGATCCAAGTCAGTGTGTATGTTGATAGAGTTCCAGTTGGAGTTTCATGCCTCTAGGAATTCTTGCACGTATTTCTGTTTGGCTTATCCTGGGATGGATGTGGTATCCTTCCTCATCTGTATGCAAGAATAATATGAGAGTGGGTCATGCCTTTTTGTGGCTCGTTGATGTTCATGTATCATGGTAGCTAGTGTTTTGCCTGTTTGTCCAATGTAATGTTTGTTACAGCTCTTGCAAGGTATTTTGTAAATGACATTAGTTTTGCTTGTTATCTGTATCTTTCAAGTTCATTAGCTGCTACTTCAATGTGTTGGTGGATTTGTGGGCTACCATGATGCCAAGAAGTCTGAATAGTCTGGCAGTCATTTCCAAGATGTCTTTGATGTAGGGGAGAGTGGCTAGGGTTTCTGGACAAGTTTTGTCTGCTTGTTTGAGTTTGTTGCTTAGAAATTGGTGAGTGTTCTAACCCACAAACAGAGCTGCATTAGAACAGTATTTCAACAAGCCACCACAAACTGCAGCACAGAAACACTATGCAGAGCAGAGGAAAATCACCTATACAGTGTATTCAAAAAGAATGGGTACCCAATGAACACAGCCTGCTGATTTCCCAGCAACAAACCCAAACAGGCAGACAAAACACATCCAGAAAACCTAGCCACTCTTCCCTACATCAAACACATCTCAGAAATGACTGCCAGATTACTCAGACCTCTTGGCATCATAGTAGCCCACAAACCCATCGACACACTAAAACAGCAGCTAATGAACTTGAAAGATCCTATACAGATAACGAGCAAAACTAATGTCATTTACAAAATACATTGCAAGAACTGTAACGAACACTACATTGGACAAACAGGCAGAAAACTAGCCACCAGGATACATGAACATCAATTAGCCACAAGAAGACATGACCCACTCTCACTAGTATCCTTACATACAGATGAGAAAGACACTATTTCGACTGGGACAACACATCCATTCTAGGACAAGCCAAACAGAGACACATGAAAGAATTCCTAGAAGCATGGCATTCCAACCGGAACTCTATCAACAAACACATTGACTTGGATCCTATTTACCACCCCCTGAGAAGAACAGGAAATTACATCACCAAAGTAAATTATGACACCAACCCAAGGAAACCTAAACGCATTAATAAAAATTGGGTCATACCACCAGTGCTTCATCCAGAGGCTCACCGAGGATGTTATCTAGTATGGTGATGAAACGTTTGAAAACGAACCTTCCAGCTCAGCGAGCAAACCTGCATCCAGATTCTCAAACTGAACTACAAATCTTCTGAAAACACACTATCACTCCTTATTCCACAGAAATTCTCACAGGTGTGCAGGCTATCCATTGAACAGCGCATTTAATCACAGGCTGTAATGCCTTTTGTCTCGTCTTTCAGCTCTTCCAGAATGTCCACCACCTCCACAGAGAGGCAGTTGCCTCCCCAAAATCTACCTCCTCAACTTGTGCACCCACCACCTGACTAGATACAGACACCTCGATGAGAACATTAGTATTAGAAACTGCAGGACCACAATCTGGTGACCTCCTCACTGAGACAGCTCCGCAGCTAGCCAAGGACAGACTGGCAGGGAGCAGGCACTGGCTCAGCCCCAGGCAGGAGAGAACCCAGTGGTTTTGGCAATGGCAGTAAATGGCCCTCAATGTGCAGAAGCTGAGCTGTGCAGTCAATCATGTAATCATCTGAATCAACAGAACAGTTGGTGGCTGCCAGAGAGAACCAGGTCCAAGGCTGCGCCGGATTTGCTGGAGAGGCTCAAATACCTGCACTCCATTACCCCACGAGAAAGTGAGGACTGCAGATGCTGGAGATCAGAGTCGAGAGTGTGGTGCTGGAAAAGCACAGCAGGTCAGGCAGCATCCGAGAAGCAGGAGAATTGAAGAAGGGCTTATGCCCAAAATGTTGATTCTCCTGCTCCTTGGATGCTGCCTGACTTGCTGTGTTTTTCCAGCACCAAACTCTCGACTCTGATCTCCAGCCAATAGTCCCGAGGACTGAAGGTATGGCAATAGGGAGAATGGTGAGCCTGGCATTCATTCTATTTGCATCTGGTAATGAGACCCTTGGCAAGGGCAGTCCATAAACTAGCTCCCTGGGGTCACCCAACCAAACCTCCAGGGCCAACAGGCTCAACTGCTGAGCAAACACTTTCCACCCCAGGTGCAGAACCTGGAGTATGCTAAGTCATAGCATGAGAATGAGAGGAAGAAGAAAGCATATTGAATGCGCTTTCGTGGCCTGGGTGATAATGCAATGCACATTTGATATGTTTCAATACATTGCACTGTAGGTTTGCTCACTGAGCTGGAAGGTTCATTTCCAGACGTTTTGTTACCCTACATCTTCAGTGGGCCTCAGGCAAAGCAATGCTGAAATTTCCTGCTTTCTATTTATGTGTTTGGGTTTCTTTGGGTTGTTGATGTCATTTCCTGAGGTGAAGTCACTTCCTATTCCTTTTCTCAGGGGGTGGTAGATGGGATCTAATTTGATGTGTTTGTTGATAGAGTTCCGGTTGAAATTCCATGCTTCTAGGAATTCTCGTGCGTGTCTTTGTTTTGCTTGTCCTAGGATGGATGTGTTGTCCCAGTCGACAGTTGTCCTCATCCGTATGGGAGGATACTAGTGAGAGAGGGTCATGTCTTTTTGTGGCTAGTTGGGGTTCATGTATCCTGGTGGCTAGTTTTCTGCCTGTTTGTCTAATGTAGTGTTTGATACAGTTCTTGCAAGATATTTTGTAAATGACATTAATTTTGCTCATTGTCTGCATAGGGTCTTTCAAATTCATTAGCTGCTGGTTTAGTGTGTTGGTGGGCTACCATGGTCCCAAGAGGTCTGAGTAGTCGGACAGTCATTTTCGAGATGTGTTTGATGTAGGGGAGAGTGGCTCGGGTTTCTGGATGTGTTTTGTTTGTTTGTTTGGGTTTGTTGCGGAGAAAGCGGCGGACTGTGTTCATTGGGTACCCATTCTTTTTGAATACACTGTATAGGTGATTTTCCTCTGCTCTGCGAAGTTCCTCTGTGCTGCAGCGTGTGTTGGCTCATTGAATAATGTTCTGATGCAGCTTCATTTGTGGGTATTGGGGCGATTGCTTCTGTAGTTCAATATTTGGCCTGTATGTGTTGTTTTCCTGTAGACACTGGTTTGAAGTTCCCCACTGGCTGTTTGCTCTACTGTGTCACCTAGGAATGGCAGTTTGTTGTTGTTTTCCTTCTCTTTAGTTTATTTTATGCCAGGATGATGGTCTTGAAGGTTTCCTCTAACTTGTTTCATTTAGTGACGACAAAGGTATCATCCACGTAGTGGATCCAAAGTTTGGTTTGGATAGTTGGCAGAGCTGTTTGTTCAAGTCTCTGCATTACTGCCTCTGCTAAGAGCCCTGATATTAGAGATGCCATGGGTGTTCCATTGCACTATTTAGGGCTTAGACATGGTCAGGTCTGTATGTGGTCTGAATATAACCACATCAGCATGATGGCTCACTCCATGGCAACACAGAATGTAATGTGAATGAAAATATGTGGTGAGAGCATTTTGCAGCATCTGGAACCAGTGTTGCTGACATCTTTGACCCTCATCCTTACAATATCCCTATTCTTTTCCAGCCTTGGTCCAATAATGTTGATGTAAATGAGTTGATCAGCAATATCTGTGACAGAGAGACGCACATCAAACAGAGAGGCAATGCTTAGGATTGTCACATATCAGGGGCCCTGCAGGTCTGGGTCCATACAATGCATGGGTCTATGCTTAATGTGATTTCCCTTTCAAAGTGCTAACATCGCTGGATCTTGCAGATCCCTCTCAGAAGTTGAGTCACACAACTCTGAGTGAGACCCCAGCCACTTTCTTCCCGACTGAACATTTTCAATTCAAGCATGATAGAAGGTGACAGCAAGTGGTCCTTAGCCAGAGGTTTGCAGCTTCCACCTCTATGTATCAGTGAGCCCCCAAATATCAAAAAGCCCATCATGGTAGACTTTCCTGTAAGCCCCTTAAGGCTTTGTGCCTCTCCAGGAACTCAACCAACCTCAATCAGCCTGTACCTGCTCATCTGCCCCCCACTTCCCCTGGCATATGAAGTGATCATACCAGGATTGGTCATACACTGTTCACCCAGAGTGTTCCTGATGGTGAACCAACTACTTTCCCAAATGGCCCCTTTCCCATCCTTGTTTTACTATATAGCCTTCTCACAGATACTGAAGCCATTTCAAAGGAATAGTTTGTCAAGTTTCCTACCGATGTCACTGGCTTCTTATGTACCCCAACATTTTTTCTTTAGTACCTATGGACAGACCCAATGCACTAACCATGGTCCACTGCCTTGAGCAACTGAAACTGGACAGCCCTGGATACAATGTGCCTCAGAGTCCTGTTTGTGGCTGTACAACTCCCCAGCCATGTTAGCTCACTTCCAGACAGGCAACTATGGAGCCACAGGACCCTGACTCACTTCCTGTGCTGCGGAAGCATGGACCCCTGACCTAAGACGCTGATTGGATGCATAACCAGAATCAATCCCCTGGACTGGTACTCAATGCTGTACTTGACTCACTGAGCCAGGATCCACCATGGGCTTCACTGGGGCAAGGTATGGATGATGTGAGTATGCATGCTGGCACTAAGTGAGTCCAGCTGTCCACACTCTGAGCTGGGTGCGCAAACTGTCCCTGCTGCAGACATTTAATGCTATTCGTAACAGGCTCTGCAAGGTAAGTCTGTAATTTTAGAATGCACTGCTGGAGTTTTAGAGAAATGATGGGTTGTGAAATGCCAGATGATAACGTCCATAGTTGCGGGGTGCATGCAACTGGTACCTGGGAATTGTGCTCTCAGATATTATTTGGTCGTACACAACATGAAGGCCATTTGAAGCAAGTGGTGAGCTGAATTCACCAGGTACATGCTCTGATTTCCATATCACATTTTCTTGCTCGTTTGGCGTGTTTGATATGATAGGAAGCTGAATATTAATCAGATGAGTTGGGCCAAAAACAAGGCAGGTAATAAGCTATAATCCCCTCTGACTTGTTAACTTGTCACTTTATCATGAGAAAAGGATGATTCTTCTTGGAAAAAAAAGAATAAAAGATGGAGAGATGGTCTCAACACAGAGATCAGTCTCGCCAGAATTCTTGTATAATTCAGCCACAAATCTCACCTTAGCCTTTATCGCTTAGGCCCCTATTAGATTCCGCTCTTTGAGTCTATAAAGAGAGACAAAATATTTGTTCAAAGTCTCAGCCACTTCCTTGCTCATTATATTTCTCGTCTATGTTTACTTATACTAACTCCATGTACACTTAGACATCTAAAAACTCAGAACTGATTGGACAGATAGAAACTCAAATGAATGGGTTACACTAGAAGTACAGGTTCACGAGTCAAAATGGTTGCTAGGTTGAAGCGAAGAACCGACAGTCGTTTCAGGAAATAATTAAACAGAAAAATCAAGACTAGAAACAGAAGAGGAACGAGATAATGTAGATGGATGGATAATATTGAGATATCAATTTAGAGAGACTTGAAGAAAGCCAAAAAAAAGCAAGATGTTGCCACTAGTCTCATCAAGATTATGACGACAAATGGATATTGCTATCAATAATTAATTGCTGACTTTTCAAATCATCCCAATGATCAAGCTTTCTGTTCTTTCCAGCGACATTGTAAATATCGTCCTTTAATTTAATACTACTCTTAATATTTCCAGAGATTTTTTTTATTCTTCAAAGGAATGTGCATTCTGGAATACACCAAACTAGTTCTTTAAATTTATATCATTGTTCACCTACAATCATACTTTAAAATCAGATTTCCTAATCTGCTTCAGCCAACTTAACCTACTTACCTCAATAATTAGCTTTGTTTAAATACAAGTCCTTAACTGCAATAATCAATTTATTTTGCACAGTAAAATAATTTTATGGAAAGGTCTTCACAAATAATTTAATTTATTTATGGTATAATATCAGCATATTGTTCAATATCTTCACAACTGGTTTTAGTGACTAAACAAACAAAGACAAGGTTAAAGACAGTATCCATATGCTTAAAATTCTCATTAAAAGTCTGAACTACAGCTGGATACATTGTACCTCAAGGTTACACTGCATGAGAGAGTAGCTTCTAATCTTACTTAATTTGACATTGCCACAATGTGATTTTGATCTGATAAAGCCTCATCCTGCTTCAACCCTTTCAAATAAAGAACTGCACAGGAATCTGCAGCTTATCCAGATGACCATCTGCCTGTCTGAGACCACTGAGCACAAAATTCTGAACGTCTGTTAATCCGTTTTTTTGCAGTCAGGCTGCATAAATCATTTCTAATACAAGCCATGCATCATGTTAAACAGATTGTTTCCATATAGTCAAAAAAAAAAACACCTTCGTATAATGTGATTTATATTCTGGCAT
The DNA here is from genome assembly GCF_037043375.1 of Chiloscyllium plagiosum. Lineage (NCBI taxonomy): Eukaryota > Metazoa > Chordata > Chondrichthyes > Orectolobiformes > Hemiscylliidae > Chiloscyllium > Chiloscyllium plagiosum. The sequence goes on from NW_028270141.1 coordinate 63,779,056, forward strand.
CTAATCTAGTAAAGTCAACAAGAGCAGAATATAAATTAATCTATGTTATTTAAATAAGCACATTCTGAAGACAACAAATTTGTACCTACATCAAGTATACAATCTTACCACATAGAGCCCTTGTTGGTTGCAGTAACCAGCAAAATGAGTATTGGAAAGCATTTTTATCTAATATGGAGCATTTTAGCCCAAAACATTTAGGAATGAAAACCATATCAATGCTCAAGTAATGCAATGAGCTTCAAATAATATGAAAATAAAGGAAAATTTTAAAACCTACCCAAGAAAGTGCATGTAAAGGGGATCCACACGATGGACTGTTTTGCTTCACGATACCTAGATTGACATCAGTTGGAGAGATAATTGGATTCTGGACTCTGCTTACTTTGTGATCCTTTGCTGTAGTTGTATCTGAATATTATGAAATATGTAATTGAAAAATAATTTTCAATTTCAACATTAAAACATACTGTGTATTGCAACAACATAACCGATCAAGAACTGAAATTACTTCACCTTTCTCTATATGTCCTGTTGCTCCATTAAAGGCTGCAGTTTCAGGGCTTTTGCACAGCTCATGTGTCTTTTTACATTTTTCTGAAAAGACAAGTATACTGAGTTTCTACATCAATGCCCATTCAATTCTCATATTAGAAGTTATTGTATTTACCAAGAATATCCTTCATGCCCAATTATACCCCATCTCCTCAAAAAGATTTCCCAAAATGAAAGAAAAACATAATTTTGTACATGAAAAGTTGCACAATGATATTTTCCTTCACAGGTCAGATTAACATTGAGAAAGCAGCAGGTCTTTCTGCAGAACATTAATTATCAAGAAACTGAAAAAGCTTCAAATGCAACATTTCCAAATTTGCAAATGACAAAACTAGATGGAACTGAGAGTGTCATAAGGAGGCTTCAAGATGATTTAGGCTGAGTGAGTGAACAAGGATGTGGCAAATGTAGAATAATCACAGCATCATTATGGGGTGGCGATTTGGCCTATCGTACCTTCACCTTTTCTTCAAATGTGCATCATATACTGCTTTTTTTCTCCCATAACCTTGGACATTGCTTCTATTCAAAGAACTATCCAATACGTTCTTGAATGCCTCAAATTGAACCTTTCAAGACAATGCATTCCAGAGCTTAACCACTCACCATGCTAAAAAGTCGTTTTTCCCCTTTTCACATTTGCTCCTTTTGAAAATTACTTTAAATCAATCCCCTCCTGCTTTTGTTCCTTTTACTAGTGGAAATAATTTCTTCTCATCTACTCTACCCAGATTGTGAAAATCTCTATCGGATCTCCTCATAATTGCCTTCTCTCCAATAAAAATAGTCCTAACTTCTTCAATCTACCCTCCTCTCTGATATTTCTCATCCCTGCATCCATTCTTGTAAATTGCTTCTTCACTCTTTACAATGCATTCACATCCTTCTAATAATGTGGTGCCCAGAACGGTATCTCGTATAAATTCAACATCACCTCTCTTCTCTTGAATGCATGGTTCTGGTTTGCAATCAGTTATTTTCCTGATCTTTAATTGGTTCAAATGGCTCCCAGACCCTTGGTTCTGGGCACTAGAATAATGTGAATACAAATTAAGAGACTGTAGACAGTTTGCTTACGGTATAAAAAGATAACTATAATACGAGAAATAGGTAACTCAGTAAATTTGAAGTTAATGAATACACAATAACACACTAGTATTTAAAAATATGCTATTGAAAGAAAGGGGTTACCACTATTAGACACTATTTACTGATACACAGAAAACAAAGCATGTTTAAACTTACACTCTTGACTAGTATTTCTAACATTAGGGTCCCAATTCACTGTCACCACCCGTGTCTCCTTTCCTGCTAGCTAGGTTGAAACTTTAGGATCTTGGAAATTTCCGTTTACCACTCAATCTAGTTTTGAAGTGGGCCTGGCTCTTCTGGCTTGCTGTACCCAGAGCCTGGATGAAGACTTCAGGCTGCATAGGCTTTTCAGTTTGAGTTGAGTCTGCTGATATGGTACAGCATGTTTTGGACTTCTGGTGAGTACCCAACTTTCTTCTCTGTCCATAGGTTTTACAAGGAGGTTTTCACCTCCGGTTGTGACTAAGAACTTGCAGCTTCAGTAGATTCGGTGATTGATCAGATTTGTTGGTGTGCAGTTTGGAAGTTTATGGTCAGTCATTGAGTTTCTTGCCGTTTGCCTCAGGTTGGAAAGGCCTGTATTTGGAAGCTCTTGTTCAGATTGCTGTCTGGTGAGATCAGGGCTGGTACGTTTACTGACTGTGGGCTCCATTATCTCTGCACCAAATCTATGATTGTCATTGTGCTCTTGATGTTCTCTTCTGATATTAATTGGCTCTTTGATGGTTAGAGTATGTCTGAATAGATTTTGATCAAGGTTGAATGCCCGTATCGCTGTAGGCCCTAGACTGTCTGTGCTGGGTCACCAGAGGTGTAAAAGCTGTCTTGGGCTAGGGTCTGTTGGTTTCGGTCATTGCTCTTTTAGGGAGGTGGTGTAAATTGGGATTCCAGGCTGAACAATAGCCCCAGACAGCAAGCTCCATCCTGCTAGTTGTGTTGTGTATTTCCCACAGGACCTAGTCTCGCTGTTTTCTTTTCAGAAGTTTGTAAGTCCAGAGTTCTGTCTATATATTTTAATATAAGGAATCTTTGCTCAATCTTACATGTACTTTACGTTCCTATTAATAAAGCTAAGAATGCTGTACATTTCATTAATTGCTCTCTCAACCTGTCCTGCAACCTTCGGTGATCTGTGCACATGTTCAAGAGGTTTCGCTGCTCCTGCACTCACTTTAGAATGGTATCTTGAGTGAGAGTCTTACTTAAGTGGTGTTAGATTCGGAAATGTTGACACACAAAGAAACATGTATTTCATTGTACAGCAGTCACAAGCAAAAAACAAGCAGGTTCAGTAAGCAGGTAGGAAGGCAACTGTTATGTTAGCCTTTATCGCAAGAGTGTTTAAATATAGAAGCAAAGATATCTTACTTTTGTTTACAAAGTTAAAAATCACAACACCAGGTTATAGTCCAACAGGTTTATTTGGAAGCACTAGCTTCATCATGTGGCGCTCTGAAAGCTAGTGCTTCCAAATAAACCTGTTGGACTATAACCTGATGTTGTGTGATTTTTAACTTTGTACATGGCAGTCCAACACTGGCACCTATAAATCATTACTTTCATGTATTAGCATTGTGTGAAGTTTTGGTCTCCTTTCCTAGGAAAAGATACATTTGACGTAGACAGAATGCAGTGAAGCTTTCCCAGACTGATTCCTGAAATAACAGGATGTTCATATCAGGACAGATTAGGTTGAAGAGGTTTGTACTCACTGGAGTTTAAAAGACTGGGAGGGCCTCTCATTAAAACATATGTGAATGTAGGAGGCATGAATAATAAGTTTGCAGGTAACACCAAAACTGATAGTGATATGGACAGTGAAGTAGATTATCTCAGAGTACAATGGGACCTTGGGCCAATGGGCGAGGAGAGGCAGATTGAGTTTATTTAAAGAAATACAAGGCATGGCATTTTGATAAGTCAAACCAGGGTCAGGAATCATGCAGTTAATATTAGCACTCTGGGGAGTGCTGCCAAACAAAGAGACCCAGGGATACAGGTGCATTGTTCTTTGAAAATGGAATTGCACATAGACAGGGTGGTGAAGGCAGCATTTGGCAGACTGGCCTTTATTGGTCATAACACAGCAAAAGTGAGGACTGCAGATGCTGGAGATCAGAGTCTAAATTAGAATGGTGCTGGAAAAGCACAGCAGGTCAGGCAGCATCCGAGGAGCAGGAAATCGAGGTTTCCTGCTCCTCGGATGCTGCCTGACCTGCTGTGCTTTATTGGTCATAACATTGAGTCTAAGAGTTAGGATGTCGTGTTGTAACTGCACAGGACATTGGTGAGACCACTTTTAGAATACTGCATACAATTGTGGTCGACCTTTTATAGGAAGGATGTTGTTAAACTTCAGAGGGTGCAGAAAGATTTAAGAGGATGTTGTCAGAACTGGAGGGTTTGAGTTATAGGAGATACTGAATAGCCTGCAATTCCTCCCCACCCCAGGGAGTGTCAGAGGCTGAGGGGTGACCTTATAGAGGTTTCAGATCATGAGGGGCATGGAAAGGAGGCAAGGTCTTTTTTCCTAGGGCATAGATGTCTGATACTGGGGGATATGCATTTAAGCGTGAGAGGGGTAAGTTCAAAAGGAGATGTGAGGGGCAAGTTTTTTTTTACACAGTGATAGGAGTCTGAAATGCACTGCCAGAGTGATAGTGAAGGCAAATATGACAGGGGCATTTAAGGAACTCTTAGATAAGCACATCAACATGCAAGGAATGGAGGGATATGGAACAAAGGCAGGCAGAAGGGTTTAATTTACTTCGGTGTCATGTTCAGTACAACATGAGCCAAAGGACTCGTTCCTATGCCGCACAATTCTATGTTCAATGTATCAAGAATATAGGGAGATACTAAAATAGAGAAACAGTGCCAATCATATTGAGTGATGGAACAGGCTTGATGGGCCAAATGCTCCTATTTTCTATGTTTCTTAGAGGTCCTGCCAACGGCTCTGCTCCTGCAGCTGAAACTATATTTTCTGCGCAAAGACCCAAATTAAAATTTTGCTACTTTTCAATTTTGGGTTATAAATCAGATGCCATTTGATCAAAGCTCAAATGTTACTTTTCTCCTCCGTTAGTAATACAGCGTTTTGCTCATTGCCTTTTTTGGTGGTTCATCTACACAGTACCCATCTCCTCATTTGTCCCTTGATACAAAAAAATGTCACGTACTCAGGACTGCACATTTTTACTGAGGGCCTTCATGTGACATGATGCCCCATGATAGTTCGATCTAGAGTGCAAGACTGATTTCTTATCTCTCTCTCTTTGGCACTGTTCTGTCCAATTAAGGTATTTGCACCAAAACATGATGCAGCAGATAGACCACTTGGTGCCACTTTGAATCCTCTCTCATGATTACCAAAAGATGATATAGATGCAGTGTTACCATGAGCCCACTACTATTCACGCTCCGAGGTTACAATTGATCAGATGGATGCAGTACCATTGTGCAGTTTCATGTCACCAGTAGCAATAAAACAAGGAAACAGACAATTGGATGACAACCACAATGTTGCTTACAAAAACTACACAACTGCAGCACATTCCATTATTCCATGATTTGACCAGCAAGAGATCCGATAGAAAGCAATGCTATCACAAGTAGATCCAGAGTTGCAAACTCACTGACAAATAAAACGCACCTCAGGAATTTTAATATATATATCTGTTTAATTTAGTTATATATCAGTTTTAATTTTTAATCCACTTATTTTATTGAGAGTTTTCCAATAAAAGATAGTAGATTATAGAAATAAATAACATTGGCATAGTACCAGGAATGCTGCAAACATAGGATATATTAATCATTATAACTTGTATATTAAACTGTAATTGAATAATATTGGGCATTCACAATGTCATCCATTATTTGGCCACAGATGCCTGAAATGTCGCCAAAGATGCCTAAAGTGCCAGGAGCTAAATTACACAAAGAATCCCTTCAAAAACATTACTGATGAATAATTTAGTATGCAATTGATTTTCAGCATCAGCAGAAATTCAGAGTAAAAAAATTCAGGAAATAATTTTAGCTGAAAAGGAGCCAGTGACATTGCAAGCAGATGAGTACTGACAGAAAGGTGATGCTCAGAATCTCCTGCCAAGAAGCAGCTCTGTTAGTTATTCAGCTCTATACTTCGTGATGAAACATTCAATTATCTCCACGGCCCTCACTTCCCACCATCCACCCCAAACAAGCAGATGACTACTCCCATGCTTCCACAAATCCAGCTATGTAATTAGTATTAACAGGAATAATTTAGCAGAGTCATATTGCAATTCATTTCACTCTGAAGAAATATCTGTTTTTTTTTAAACATTGCCAGATGGCATGCCCACTGAAACTTGGATGCACCAGTAACCTCTGAATAGTTACTCAAGTTAAATTAGGTTTCACTATTAACAAATGTTCCTGTTACAAGTTATGTTATTCTTTCTTAATAACAGAATTTAATAGCATTTGGATCAGCATCCTTATCACACATTCAATTTTTCGCTCTTCTTTTACCGTAGAACTTTCTTGTTTGTGAACAATAGTTTAATTGTCTCAAAAAGAATTGACAGATTCAACAATCATCTCTGGCAGGAAATTACAAATTTGTTCCAATCTGTGCACAAGTGTACAATTTCTTATCACATCTTTAATTCTGTTGAGAGCCAGAAGTGCCCTCCCAAAGACCAAGGGAGACTACGCAAACTTTCCTTCCACTCACTTTCTCCTCCACCCACCCGTATCTGACTTACCTGAGGGCCAGCTGTGGTGAGATGGATAGTTTCAAATTTTGTGAAAAACAGGCAGATGACGTGATCAGCTAGAGAGATTAGTTTGACACTTGAAAAACAAACTTAAAATTTCCACCCAACTGTGGTGACAAACTATTGAGTTTCACCATAATATGACAGTGCTTGGATGGCAAGCTACTCTTTCTCTCGTAACCACTCAAAAAGTTGCATGTCATTTAATCAACAATTAATACAAGCTGCTACTCAGATGTATTTAACAATGTACTTTGCAAAGCTTATGCATCATGTCACATGTCTCTTGTTCATTTGCCATTATTGGTATCAGTGAATTTACCCATTTCCCACAAGGCTTGTTTGTTCACTGTGGACAGGTTTTCCTGAATCATAACTAGCTGACTCATTCTTTAGAAGGGCAGCAATGACATGATGTGCAGTTTGAACACTAGCAAAGTTATCCTGTTATCCACATTGTATTTGTCCTCTTTATATCAATTGTAATGACAGGTGTAGTAAAAGGTGTTTTGAATTTCATTGTACCACCCACTACAAGAGCAAGAATTAGAACACAGAAAAATAGAATATGCATCTTTCGACTGCACGTGTACAAGGTACAATGTTGCTCGTTGTTACTGGTGGAATTTTCAATAATAGATATTTTGTCAAAATCAATTTGTACCAAACTACCTCATAAACATCCATATAATGTATAAAATTAAAACTAAAGTAATTCAAAGTGCTCAAAAGTTTGGTTCAATTATTTTTGCTCTTACCCTCTTGCGCCACTTCCCACAGATCAAATGCAATTCTGAAGGCCTGTGCAACGGTTAAGGTTACAGCTTGTGCCTGTATCAGAGAAAAACTAGTGCTTGTTAATTAAGCAGCAACAGCAGTTCAAAATTACTTGAATCTTAATAATTCAGATTTATATCAAATAAGAGGACAAGACAAGCTCTGAAACGTTTTAGTCAATAATTAGTTAATGCGCGCCATACAAGGTTCTTAGCGTCCGAGTGCAACAGGGCCTTGATCACATGGGCCAATGGGCCGAGAAGTGGCAAGTGGAGTTTAATTTAGGTAGGTGTGAGGTATTGCATTTTGGGAAGGCAAATCAGGGCAGGGCTTATACAGTTAATAATAGGCCCCAGGGAATGTTGCCAAACAAAGAGTCGTAGGGATGCAGGCGCATAGTTCCTTGAAAGTGGAGTTGAGGGTAGACAGGGTGGTGAAGGAGGAGTTTGACACACTTGCCTCCAATGGTCAGTGCACTGAGTATAGGAGTCAGGATGTCATGTTGTGGCTGAACAGGACATGGATGAGGCCACTTTTAGAATACCACATTCAATCAAGGCTTTCCTGCTATAGGAAAAAAGTCGATGAACTGGAAAGGGTTCAGAAAAGATTTACAACAATGTTGCCGAGACTGGAGATTTTGAGTTACAGGATGGGGCTGAACAGGCTGGGGTTATGTTCCCTGGAGTAGTGGAGGCTGAGGGGTGACCTTATACAGGTTTATAAAATCATGACAGACATGAGTAGGGTGAACAGCCAAGGTCTTCTTCCCTTGGTAGGGGACAGCAAAACTAGAGGGCAGAGCTTTAAGGTGAGAGGGGAAAGACTTAGAAAGGACCTGAGGGGCAACCTTTTAACACCGAGGTAGAGTGTGGATAGAATGAGTTGCCAGAAGAAGTGGTGGAGGTGGATACAATAACATTTAAAAGGCATCAGGATGTGTAACTGAATAGGAAGGGTTTAAAGGGATATGGGCCAAGTGCTGGCAAATGGATCTAGATTGTATGGACAAGTAGGACTGAAGAACCTATTTCTGTGTTACATAACTCTATGACTCAAAGAGCTGATCGGATTTAGAATATCCATCAGTCTCGCCTCTTGTAACATAATGGTTCGCACTTTGGTGGTCAAACCTGAATTTAGCATTACTTGGTGAGGCAATGGGACCAGTTGGCAGCCTCTGTCATGTTTGCTACAAAGGCAGTGGGTTGAGAAACTGCATTACTTGCTAGCTTCTGGTTCCCCAGGGTCCTCTCCTCAGCCAGCTGAAGTTTTTTTTTACTTTGCCTTTTCTAAAGCCTTTTCAAATAGTCAGTTTCCAGAGATAAAAAGCTGAAAACCACTAACTCCTAGTTGTTAGCGTCCATGACTGGCATCTGCAGATCTTGCTTGCATATGCTATGCAGCAGAGATATGGACCCCAAGAGGCAATGAACTATTGGCCAATTCATTATGCAGAAGGTCTTGACAGGTATACAGCCAATTATCTGATGAACATGCTTGGGCTATGCAGGCATTGTGTTTTAGCCATGTGTGTTCACTGATCCTTTACCATGGCAACATGATGGGCAAGGCCAGTTATGACAGGACACCATCAGAATCCTTGGAGATCTGCAATAGTGTTAAATAGGTTGCATTCTGCACCAACTCTTTGGCATTCCTTGCTTCTGTTACATGCCTTCAGATCATCTACACAAGTTATCTTCTTCCATATCTGAACTGATGTAAAGCTGTTCAGCTTTGCTTGCTTGAGGTACAAAACAAATGTGTATCAAGTTCACATCACAGTTGTTCTGCGTTGTTTATAACACATTAACATTCTGTATTGTGGAACACCTTCAATGGCAAATGGACAGATTCTCGTGTCTGTAAAATGTTTGGCTTGACTATCAGCATCAGGAAGCTAGAGTCCAGGACGTTGCCATCTTTCAGCATTGCCAACGTGGATACTAGAGGTTACATCTCTAGTACATCTCTAGGTTGTACAATCCCAGCAATCTGTTACTGGAGCTGAAATCTGCAGCTGTTACATCTATTCTAAATAAGAGCTTGTGGAACACAACATGATGGGGAGATGGGAACCTGATGGTATTATTGCTAGATAGCTAATTCAGAGAGCCAGGGAATGTTCTGGAGTACCAGATTTGAATCCTGCCTTGGCAGATGGTGGAAATAACATTAAAAATCTGGAATTAAGCATCTAATGATGACCACAAACTGCTGATTTGGCTCACTTTAGAGAAGGAAACTGCTATCTTTTCCTGGTCTGGCCTATATGTGACTCCAGAATCTCAGCAGATTCACATCCTGTGAATGAAAGAGATCAGCACTGTGACAGAGTACACAAACTACAAGCCTGCATCCTCAGCATATTCCCCTACAGTGGGGAGACTTGGACGACATCGACAAGGCAAGGGAAAAGGCTGAACAGTTTCCAAATTCACTGTCTCAAGTGGAATTTCTTAGCAGGGTAAGGTCAATAACTCAGAAATCCTGATGTCAATTCCATCAAGTTAGAACATAAGCAATATAATAATTAATTCAATATGTGCCACTGGCAAAAAGTCAGTCTAATTATGTCATAAAATGCAATTGTTCAGCAAATAAAAGTATATCTGAAATTGTCCATTAATTGTCATTCACAGGCTCATGATAAAGAAGTGGAGGCAATCTAGATAGCTCAAAAGAGATGCATCAGTTTTTTTCTCATAGCAGGAAAGAAAAGACAAGGGAACAAGATACTTCGTCGAGAGTTTGCTGCTGGAAAAGCACAGCAGATCAGGCAGCATCCGGGGAGCAGGAAAATCTAAGTTTCTGACCTGCTGTGCTTTTCCAGCACTACACTCTCGACTCTCATCTCCAGCATCTGCAGTCCTCAATTTCTCCTCCATTAAGATACTTTGGTCCATCAGGTTATAGTCCAACAGGTTTAATTGGAATCACTAGCTTTCAGAGCTGTGCTCCTTCATCAGGGGATTGTGGACTAAGACTGCTGCCTCACAGTGCCATTGACCTGGGTTCAAATCCCACCTCAGGCAACTGTCTACGTGGAGTTTGCACATTCTCCCAATATCTGTGAGGGTTTCCTCCGGGTGCTCCGGTTTCCTCCCACAGTCCAAAAATGTGCAGGTTAAGTGAATTGGCCATGCTAAATTGCCCGTAGTGTTAGGTGTAGGGGTATGGATTCTTTGGAGGGTCGGTGTGGGCTTGTTGGGCCGAACAGCTTGTTTCCACACTAAGTAATCTAATCTAAAGTTCACTTGGGAATGTAACTTTTAAAACAAGTTTTGCGATTTACATATGAAAGTAGTGAAAGTAACATGGTCATTCTAACAGATGAGTGACTTAACAAACAATCATGGTATTTTTCAATGTATAATTTCAGTTACATCACACTATAAACTTTTGCTACAAATTCTGTGTCTTACAATCGTGTACTCCACAACCAGCTGATGATGGAGCAGTGCTCCGAAAGCTAGTATTTCCAATTAAACCTGTTGGACTATAACCTGGTGTTGTGTGATTTTTAACTTTGTACATCCCAGTCCCATACCGGCATCTCCAAATCTTGGTCAATCAGGGCCATATTCTCATTAGCTATTTGTTACGCATTCTTCACTGGGAATAAGATGATAGATTGTTGCAGGTATATTGAGATGCATTCACATCCAGTAAATCTTGGGGTTGTTGAAATCATGGAAATCTGATCCACACACTGACTAAATTCAAAAGTAATTCAGTAACATACAAAATAATTACATAGTACAGGAATATGTACTGGGAACCTGTTCTATATTATGTAAATGCTGTATGAGTTGCAATAGTTCTAATCTCCCAAGAGCCAGGATTAAATTTATATCTCTATCCCCAAATAGTTAATGGTCTGCTTTTAATATGCAAATTAATTTATCCTAGATCTTTTCTCAATGTCAACATCTTCAATCCTATAATCCCATTAGTCAGGTTTGGCAGGGCATTGGCCTTTTTGCATTTCACCTTCTGATAGTTCATTACTCAGTACCAATTATAGCAGCCACTAGATGAAGAACAGATTTAGGAATGAAGAAAAAGACAAAAACTTCATAGAAAATAGAACAGAAACTTTAAAACATAAACAAATGAACTGTGTGAAAATAACAACATAAATGTGTCTTGCTGTAAATGACTGCTTAACGTAGTGAAACAGATCTGGTATTATTCAATTCCTTACTCAATTACTTCTCTCTCATATTGACAACTTTATACTGCACCAGATTCCAACACGGTTATTTCATGCCATTTGACAAAGATCACTTTCCATTATTAACCTCCAAAATCATTAATTATGAAAAGAAAAAGCAAATATGAGCCTGTTAATGCTTATTCTAAATTAACATCTCATCATATTATCTTGAAACTTACGATTTTTTTCTTCGGACAAAGAAATGCATGGCATTCCAATGTCTCATTTAGCTGACTCTGTGCAATGTATGCAAAGACCTTGTCCTGAGTCTTGTCTGCAGTGCAGTATGATATTCTGTTGGGAGAAAATTACTTATAAGCACATACAATCAAATATCTCTGAAGACATTAAATTCAATAAAGTTTGTCTATATTAGGGATGGACTGATTAGCAAAATACTTGAAAAACTCCCATGCAGATCTCTGGCACAAGGCTGTCTGATTCTGTTACACTCGCTCAGGAGGAAAGATGGACCCTAATTTTAAGACCTCACTAATGTTGAGCATGATAGCAGATTTCAGCAAGTAGTCTGCAAGAATGCTGAAATAGGCAGACAAGGCAGACACAAATTTTATGTGCGCAATGTATCAAATGACACACTTTGAAAGAAACAAGATGAATTAGTAGTGTTATTTAAATGGTACAACTTTGAAAGAAACTTCCTGCTCTTCCTTTAGGCTCACATGTACCAGCACAAGGACTAGTGACAACAGCAGTTTGGCAACAGATGTCAATGCTGATTTTGAGGGTGGTACAAGAATGGAGGGATCTGAGGTTGCAGTCCCTGAATGGTTAGAATAACCTGCAGCCAGAGCAAGGCACAAGCAGGCACCTGCTCAGTGGGTAAGATCACATTAGTTCTGCTACAGAGACCTAAAATTAGCACTTTGAAGGGACATTGCATGGAAGGCAACTTATAGGTAGTTACAATAAAATGTCCTGTACATGGCATGCTGGTTTTTTGCTGGGTTTATCAATGTCAAGCAGCATGAAGGTGCTCAGCTCACCTACTTGGTACACTGTTTTGCACAGAGCTTAAAGTCTTACCTTTTCATTATTGAAGTAGTGGCCAACCCCAATGTTGCACTTGAAGACCCAACCAATGTGCATCTGATGGCTGCTGTCTCAACTCATATTGCAACACAAGGAGAAATCATTCTTGGTGCTGCAGTGGAATCTCAGGCCTCTGCAGTACAAGTTGTGCTTACTGCCAAGTTAGGGAGATGTGAAACTGTGTGAAGGTACAGTATGGAATAATGCATAGACGTATATAAAAGAACCATTAAATCAGTCTAGAAGACAATGGGAATATAGTCAGGTTAACGTACAAGACAGCATGGCAAGACTGGAAGTTATTTATTTTAATGCAAGGTAGCCGCAGGTAATGCAGATGATTGAGGGCATTGATTAATACATGAACAAGTGGTATAATTGCTACCACAGAGCCATGTTGAGGCTGGGACAGAACTGGTAGCTCAATGTGCTGGGGTGTAGAATCTTTAAGTGTGCAAAGGAGGTGGTGTTGTCACAATATTGGTCAAGGAGTCAACTACTGCACAAGGACAATATTATGGAAGGTTCCTTAAACGAGACCTCAAGGGTAGAATTTAAACACAAACAAGAGCCAATCACCTTGCTGGGCGGTATAGTATGGACATCAAATTATCAGAGAGATAGGAAGATGGATTTGTAGGAAAATCTTAGAAGTGTAAACAACAGAGTAATAACAGAAGGGGATATCAACTTCCACAGTTTTAACTGACACTGTGGGAAGCTAGAGAAGAAATTGCAGAGCTCTTAGCAGAGATATTTGGATCATTAACAGCAAAAGATGAGGTGCCAGAATACTAGAAGGTGGCTACTGGTGCATCATTATTTTAAAAAGGCAGCAAGGAAAAGCCAAGGAATTGCAGATTGGTGAGCCTAACATCAGTGGTGGATAAGTTGTTGGAGGGCATTCTGAGAGACAGGATCTACATGCATTTTGAAAGGCAAGGACTGATCAGCAATAGTCAGTCAGCATGGTTTTATGCATGGGAAATCATGTCTCTCAAATTTGATTGAGCTTTTTGAAGAGAGGATAAAGAAGATGGACGAAGGCAGAGTGGACTTTAGCAAGGCCTTCAATAAGGTTCCATATGGTACACTGATTAACATAGGATTCAAGGAGAGCTAGCCAACTGGATATAAAATTGGCTTGACAGTAGGAAACAGAGGGTGATGGTAGAGGGCTGTTGTTCAGACTGAAGGCCTGTGACCTGCGGTGTGCCGCAGGGATTGGTGCTGGGTCCGATATTGTTCGTTGTTTATATGAATAATTTGGATGAGAATGTAGGAGGCATGTTTTGCAAGTTTGCAGATGACACCAAAATTTGTGGTATCGTGGACAGTGAAGAAGGTTAAGAGTATAATGGGATCTTAATCAACCGAACTGGACAATCAAGGAATGGCAAATGAAGTTTAATTCAGAAAAATGCAAGGTGTTATAGTTGCCAAAACAAACGAGGGCTGGTCTTACACAGTTAATGATAGTCCAGGGGAATGTTGTTGAACAGAGACATTTAGGGGTGCAGTTACATAGTTCCTTGGAAGTTGTGTCACAGGTAAAGGACTGGAAAGAAATGTCAGTTAATTGACAGAAATAATAACAGTACAAGACAAAATGTGGCATGATGAAACAGAAATGAAGGACGTAAGACAGACCCTGGGATGCGTGAATAGTTATAGCAGGTTACTCAAGTTAGAGAAAAGTACAGATGTGAGAACCTGGCAAAATGGAGCAGACTCTTTTTTTTGCTCACAAGATGGGTAGAAGAAGAAGCAAAATCAAAACTTGGGAAAGACTTTAGCAGAATTGAGAAAAATGTGGACCTTGAATAGATTAAGCAGATCACAGATGTGGATGCTCCACCTTAACTTCTGGCAGTGGCAGAGGGATACAATGCGACTCAAATGGACAGTAACTTAGCAGGGCCCTTTGAAATGTAAGCAGTGAATGTAAATGCTCTTTAATACATGAATATTAAATGTCTTTTTATATATCATGATTTTAGGTTTCATTCAAATTCCCTACTATTTGAAAATGAGGAACAAACCAGCCATCAGTGAGAGTTTTTAAAAAAAAAGAAACACACTGCCAGACCGCTTTAACAGGTCAGCTCGTGTAGTTTAGAAACATACCCAAAGGACTGTTATTATATCATTATGAATGTTTGGCTGAGTTTGATGATTATTTCAGCAGAGGAATTAGAGTTTATTATTTGCTTGACTGCTTAAAGAGCTTGTAGTAATGAATCAAGTGTCTTTGACATGGATCTGAAGAGAAGTTCGTTTTGAAAAGAGATCAACCATTTGAGGAAGTTTAAAGGCTCTGACTACATTTCATAGAAACTAGGAGAAGTAGATCATCAGGCCTTTCAAGTCTGTTCTGTTGTTCAATATCATCATGGCTAATTGCCCACCTCTATGCCATATTCCCAGCTTCTCCCTAGTGCTCTTGGGGTCTTTAATATCAAAGAATTTATCTCTTTCTTGAATATACTCAGTGACCCAGCTTCTACAGCTCTGTGTGTAGAGAATTCCATTTTGAGTGAAGAAATGTTTTCTCATCTCAATCCTAAACAGCCTACCCCATATCCTGAAACGGTGTACTCCAATTCTAGACTGCCCATCCAGGGAAAATATCCTCCTTGCATCTAGTCTGTCTGGCCCTGTTAAAATTTTATGTATTTCAATACAATTATTCTCCTGTAATTCTACTAAACTAAATTCTAACAAATTTTATAGTGTTTTTTTAAACTAAGTGTGAATAATTGGAAACAACTTAATTGCACGAACTTTTGTTTCCATGATCCCTGAAGGCTGTCCATGGGGAACAATGGATGGAGGCTTGTTAAAGTGGCATGAGAGATATGAATGAGCATTGTATGGGTAGAGCCACAAAGGTAGGTGTAACAGAGATGGCTGAGGAGGGTGTGAAGGTAAGTTCCAGCAAACAGGGGCAGGCCTACTAACCAGCTTGCCTCAGCACTCAACCATCCCCATCGCCACTTAGCCTTTTTTTTTTTGCTGACTCTACCCCATCCGTCCACCCCACAGTCAAAATGATTGCAAAGGCAGCCAGTTAAATCAAGTCGGACCTGTCAAGTGAGGACATTTCCTAGGTCATACTGCCCACCTTGGAGGGTAACGAAAGTCCAACCCTATAAGGTGCAGACAAATCAATAGGAAAAGTTCAAGGCAAGCATCAACCTGTTCCTTTCCTCTGTTTATGTACCATACCAGGTTCAATAAAAGAGCAGAACAATCAGTTCATCAAAATAGCTTAAATAAACAAAGCAACAGATAACCTTTCAAATTTAAATGTAAGTAGAAAGAGGAGAAAATTGTAAAAACACCAAACGGTAGAGCATCACCTGTTAAATACAATACCTGTAAATAGAGACGTTTTCTATAAGTTCATTGGTTGTAGTATCTTGTAACATTATCCCCCGAGGTGAAACAATTAGGGTAACTTTGAGGAATTTCTTTCCACTTGCTTTTGCCTAAAATCAATCAAATTAAAAATTACAATTATTTTAATATTACAGTATCAGGCTACTCAAAGGACAAATAACCAGACAGTCCAGTTAACTGGAGATATGTATATTACAAAGAAAGTTAATATTTTACATAGAGTCATAGAGATGTACTGCATGAAAACAGACCCTTCGATCCAAGCCATCCATGCCGACCAGATATCCCAACCCAATTTAGAAACTATATTTTTGTACACAAGCATACAAAGAATGAGAAAAATTGTTGCTTTACATTTCACGATGATCTACTGAGACGGCTCAAAGCTTGGTCAAGGAAGCAGTTTTTAAGGAGCACCTGACAGCACCGATAAAGAGATAGAAAAGTAGAGAGATTCAGAAAAGGAAATCCAGTGCTTAGGACATGGACAACTGAAGAAGCAGTCACCAATGGAAAAATGAAACTGGTGATTTGTAAGAAATTACAAATCACAGGTGAGCAAATATTTGAGGGTTGTTGGACTAGAGGATGTTAGGGTGATAGGACCTGTAAGGCCATGGAGGGAATCCCAAATCAAAAAAACTTCTGAATACTTGTAAGGGCCAACAACTGAAATGGGCAAAAAATGGTGCACTATAAATTCAAGCTTTTATCAATGAACATAGCATAGCTGACAAGTAAGCATTACACATTCAATAACAATTATCTACAACAGGAAACACCTCCCCATACATTTCCAAATGGAACAGAACATTGTATTTGGAATCATTCTTGGTTTATTGAGAAACTCGCATGTATCCTTTCAAAACCATGGTACTAACTGGTTGCTAAATGGTACATTAACTGCTTTAAAATGTGTTTTCTTTTGAAAAGACTGCTAAGGATGAAGCCATCAACAGCAGATATAGTTGCTCTCTGGTATCTTGTCCAAGTAACTGTTTTTTGAAGGGTTAACACACTTAAACACATAGGGCATCAGATGACACCAATTTTGCCATCCCTTCTGTCACAGTTCCTTGAGACAAACCTCATAAGTGAAATGGCAAGTTAAAGCTCCAATGGAGAGCGCAGTCCTTGCTAACCAGGTTCACGTCAAGCAGGGGTTCTGTCCAGTCAATCTCCACTGAGGCCTCCATACAAACCCCAACTGCACTTGTGAAGAGACTCAAAGAATGCTGTACATGACCAAGGAGTGTCTCCTCTACAGACTTAGTGACAGACTAACCACTTTTAATTCAGCAAAGGAAGTTATTACCTGGTAAGTAAATCCACATGTCCACATACATACACATACAGTTCATCACCTAAGTAGCGCACAGTATTGAATAACCTGTTGGTCCTTATTGCACACTCCAAGTGTTACTGATGTATTCCAGTTGTGCCCACAATTAAGCAGCATTTGATATTACTCCTTTCTGGTCAATACGGGACCATGTCAATGCTGCCAGGTGATTATATTAGTATATTTTTTCAGATTGGAGGAAGGTTTGTAATGGAGTTTCCCAGGTAACCAATAGAATCCACGCTTTTTCCTCATGTATGTTATGATCTGGGTCTTGGTGTTCAGGGATCAACTTCAATGTTTGCAGATGATATGAAACTTGAAAGCACTGTAATCTGTAAGGTGGACAGTGTAGAACTCTAAAGGTCATGGACAAGCTGATGGAGTGGAAAGATAAAAGTTCAGTGTGGAGAAATGTGAGACGATGCATTTTGGTAGGTACTGCTGAGACAGAATATTAAATACAGTGTACAATACTTTAGAAGGTGAAGGAGCTGAGGGAGCCTGGTGTATATGTGCACAGATCACTAAATGTGGAGACGGCAGACAATAAAGCATACTGAATCCTGTTATTTATGAATAGGTGCACGGAGTACAAGAGCAAGGACAGCATGCCGGATTTATACAAGATGCATTTTAGACCTCTGCTAGGTCACCATGTAAAGTTCATGGTGACAAACTATAGACTACAGCATGGACAGACTAGAAGAGATTTACTAAACATGATTCCAGGCAAGAGCAACTTCAGTTACATTGATATATTGGAGAGGTAAGGACTGTCGTTCTTTGAGAAAAGGTCACGAAAAGGAGTTCTGTCAGATGCTTTGAAAATCATTAGTGGTCTGAATCGATTGAGTAGGGAGAAACTGGTCCCACTCTCAAAAGGTTTAAGAACAAGAGGTCAAATATTTAAACTGATGCACAAACGTAGCAAAAACTAAGCATGAGAAAAGAACATTTTTACTTCAATGGATCTGGAATGCACTGTCTGGTGGAAGCAGAGACAATCAAGGAATTCAAAGGCTGTTGGATGATAACGTGAACAAAAATAATTTGCAAGGGTATGGGAAAGGGCAGATGAATGGCACTAAGTCATAATGCTCATTGGAGAGACCACACAGACACCGTGAACCAAATGGCCTTCCCTTCTGTGACATAACAATTCATATGTTTATATTCTAGATGAGCTGGGCGCTCAGTCCAGCAACATTCCAAGCTTCAAACCTTTTCTACAATGTGTGTTAAGTGTAGATATACCAGCTCTAGAACGAATTCAAATCAATCCCAATACATGCAATTGAATGATCTCTTCCTGTCTCTTTGCAATTCACGTGTGGGTTATAAGCATCACTGGCTGGTCCAGCATTAATACCCATCCCTAATCCATAAAATCCACAGCATAGAGACTTGAAATTTATTAACCTCTATAAGCAATTAATTTAGATTTTGGGAGCATGAATTTGGAATATTGAAAGATGCAAACAGACAATCTATTAGATGCAGGCAATCAGGCTGTATACGGTGCACATTGATAGCTTATACATTAATTTTACTATTGGTTTGATCATATGATAATTCATGCTTTTTTAAATCAAATGTCAACTTCCTGCTTTTGCTATTTAAATGAAGTCATGAATTTATTTAGTTGGTTGTGCTGACAACTTGCAACACCCTCAGTTAAGAAGTTAAGTTCCAAACCAATATTTGCCTTATTTATCCTCACAGGTAGTGTGACAAGAAACCAAATCAATGCAAGCTGTAAAACTGTGCATATAAAATATATATAACACACATAGAATACATAAATATAAAGGAGGAATAAGAATAGGTCATTTGGTCTCATTAGCATGCTCTATCATTCAATAAGATCATGGATGACTGGATTGTATCCTGAGCTCCACATTCCTGCCTAGCCCCTAAAAACAAATCTACAAGTCCTTTATTATGAAAATTTGCATTAAAACAATATTCAATGATCCTGCCTCCATTCCTGCATGGGAAACAGAGTTCAATGCTTGCAAACCAGAGGGAATAAAGTTTCATCTGTGTCTTAAATGGGAAGTTCCTTATTGGTAAAAAAAGTGTTCCTCTCAGGATCTTGTGTGTTTCAATAAAATTGCTTCTCATTCTTCAGAACACCAAGAGATATAGCCTTCCCAATCTTTCATCGTCAGATAGCCTCCTAGCCCTTAACTGCCACCCATCGTAGCTATCAGTCAACATTAAATATACATTAAAATGTATAGAACAATCATTTGTAAAAATAGAAGTGCATGTGTCACTATTAAATGTGGTTGATATGAACTCAAATTTGGTAACTTGCATTTTTTTTGTATTAATCAGGGCAAGCATGACTCCTCATCATTCCTGAACATATATAGCTTTCAGGTAAGATAATGGAGGAGATTAAAAAAGGTGGGGGTAGAGCATTATTGGTTAAACAATCAATCACAGCAGAGAGGAGAAATTATATGGAAAATGAAGCATCAAACGAGGCCATGCAGATTAAGCTTAGAACAAAAGGAGCAGCCACATTGTTAGATGTGTACAAATATGTCAGCAAATTTCTGAGTGCAGAAACAATATGGCTATAATAGTTGAGGATTTCAATTACCCAAATATCGACTGGAATACCACAAAGGGCACACAATTCTTAAAATGCATCCCACAGAACTTTTCTAGCCAGCGTGTAAGAAACCTAACGTGATATAGTGCAATCTTCTATTCAGTCTGGAGAAATGAGGCAGGAATAACTAATGAACTTTCAGTTGTGATTATAATACTGTTATCAAAAGGGAAAAAAACAGAACATGTGTAAAAGTTCCAAACTGGAAGAAAGACAACTTTACAAAGCTGAGATGAACTGGCAAAAGTGGACTGGGTGCAGCTACTTGAGGGGAAGTCAGGGATAAGTTAGTGGAATGCATTCAAAACAGTAATGATCAACAGACACTGTAGACATGCCCCCACAAAAATTAAGGATGATACTCCCAAACCTAGGGTCTCACGATTATCCAGAAGGATAAGTGCAAGATCAAGCAGAAAAATTGAGCTTATGACTACTTCAAAAAATAGTAATACTTGAAGAAACTTAAGAGTAGTGTAGAAAGCAGATGGGTGAAGTGAAAAAAGAATCTCGGAAAGCAAAATCCAGTTTTGGATTTTCTAATTTTGATTAGTTTAGCAAGTACTCTCCTCTTTTCTGTCCACAACATTTCCATTTTTTTTAAACCTCTTTTAGGGTTATACTCATTACAGTGCTGTCCTTATACATGTCACACATTTACTTTAGCACAGCATTACACTGTCAGTAGCAGAATGAATAGCAAATTACCCTTCTTCAAAAACAGTTCTTGCCAATATGTTAAACAATATTTGGAATGGGAAAAGTGCCAAACTTAACCACAGCCCAAGGGTCTTGTGTGTGACCTCACTACATTTCAGACTTGTCACAAGTCAAACCTTTTCATCTGACTTCCCAGCATCTGAGGGAGGTGATGTCACTGGGCTAATAACACTGGGCTAACAATGTTGAAAAAGGGATTGGAATCACACAATGAGAGATGGTGCAATTTGAACTCAGTACAATCTGGATGTAAAAATCTAGCCTAACAATAATCATAATGACCACTGTCATAAAGACCCATCTGGTTCAGTAATGTCCTTTAAGAGGGAAAAATCTGCCTATTCTTACCTGTTCTGGCCTACACGTGACTCCCCACCCACAGCAATTTCGTTGAGTCTTAACTGTTATGAATTCTGATTAAAACAAAACTGAACAGACCACCCAGCATCAACCCAGGCACAGAAAATGATAAACAGAGCCCTGTTGGCCTGCAAAAACTTTAAATATTGCACTCATCAGAACTGGAACATATGACTTGGCCGTTGTTATTCCAAGACACCTCTTTCTATTGTTTGAGAAGAGGATGCTGATTCTTTGGGCCATCATTTCCAGGGAGAGGTAACTAGAGCAGCTAATAGTGTTACTGTACCTTTGAGTGTGAAAGCTGGCAAGGATTTAACAAGCACAGAATTTGCTGAAAAATTTAAGAATGTAACATTTGGCTATGAAACAAATAATTGAGCTGAGGAGTTACGGTACACAACAAATTCGAATTTGGCCAGTTTAAATTATGCCCCAAAATACCAAAATCAAATCGAATTGTAATTTTACTGTGTTAACGACATCAAACCAATGAGACGATCCGATGTTTTGGGGTTTAAACATCGGGCATTTTGAACAGTTAGCCAGAGCGACGAAGAGCACCAACAAGCACAGACTGCCTGCAGAATTGCTCTCGGAAAGGAACCTGTTCATATGAAATCTGTGCAGAAGACTGAAGAAAAGACCCAGAAAAAATATACAGAGCAAGATAGACAGTTGGCTGGTTTTGAAATTTGAACTTTTTTGTAGAACTTAATTGGGGATATTATTGGATCAGTATAGTGTTAGAGAGTGGGAGGTAGATAAATTGATCAGACAAAGGAAATTTACAGTGTTGATAGTTGTTTACTGTTCTTGGAGTTAAAGAATACATTGTTTTTTTTTCTTTTAAATAGTAGGATTTGGTAGTTCTTTGTTACCCGTACTTTTACAGATTATGAGGTAAAGTGAGCTTGTGTGTGTGTCTGGTTTACCCAGTATCATAACAACTGCCCACCTTAATTCTCAGAGGGTAGATTCTGATTGGTCAGGATGTGATGTTGAGATACAGCAGACATTGGCTGCCTTCATTATACCTTTTCTTTTTAAGAAAAATTGGTTGGCCTGTTAGTCCTTTGCACCGAAGTTTGATGTTGATTTTTACAATTAATGAGAACCATTAGCACTGTTGTTCAGATAGGTGGCAGGGATTACTTACTGGGATCATCATTTAGTGGTTTCAGTATCCAGTGTGATCTAATGATGCTGCTCTCATGATGGCCAGAGTGAAATACAGGCTAGTTAAAAAAATGTCAAATTATTTGGCATGTAACAGGAAGATCAGGTTGTTGCAACAGCAGTTCAGTGATCATTTAGGTGGCATAGTAAAACCTATCAATTTATAAAAGGTTCTTACCAATTGGAGGGGTTGAGCTACAGGGAGAGGCTGAAGAGGCTGGGGTTATTTTCGCTCAAACGTCAGAGGTTGAGGGGTGACCTTATAGAGGTTTATAAAATCATGAGGGCCTGGATAGTGTAAATAGACAAGGTCTTTTCCCAAAGGTGAGGCAGTCCAAAATTATAGGGCGTAGGTTTAAGATGAGTGGGAAAAGATTTAAAAGGAACCCAAGGGGCAACATTTTCACGCAGAGGCTGGTGCGTGTATGGAATGAGCTCCCAGAGGAAGTGGTGAAGGCTGGTACAATTATAACATTTAAAAGGCATCTGACGGGCATATGAATAGGAAGGATTCAGAAGGATATGGGCCACATGTTGGTAAACGGGACTAGATTTATTTAGGATATCTCGTCTGCTTGAATGAGTTGGACTGAAGGGTATATTTCCATTCTGTATATCTCAGTGACTTTATGATCATAAGGCAGTCCTCTAATGGAAGAAAGGGTGAGAGACAGAGACAGAAAAATACAATTGGTGGTGCTTTAACCTGAGGGTCACCATGCCTCAGGCAAGTGAGAGTTCAGTAGGGTGAATCCTTTATGATAAGTTCAGCAGGTGTGTGAGATTTGAATCCATGCTATTGTCATCACGCTGGAAATCAGCTATCAAGCCAAGTAAACTACAGTTTTACTGACAAGCAAGAATCTACAATAACAATGTGTTTATTTTCCACCTTCAATGTACTAAAACGCCTCAAGGGGTTTGTTACAGGGACCAAAAATAGTGGCATTCATATTCCCAATATTAAGCTGCAGGACAGTTTCTACATCCAGTTCTGGAGGTCAGGCACATAGCATAATAAATCAGAAGCAATGGAGGAGTCAACAGTGGTGGTAATGCTGGGTATCAGTGTATGTGTAGAACCTGATATGCACTCAGATGTTGCTGCTGAGACAAGCTCGCAGATGAGAAACAGATCAAGCAGTTGGTTTGACAGAAAACTTGACATTAAAAGTAGCCTGGGTACATTTGCAATTTAAACCATCATAAAACAACAGCTCTCATCTTGAGAATGTGCAAAATGTACAATATCAGAGTTTATTTCATATTTACTGCAGCTAAAAGCAATAATCTTCACAAAACTGTGCTTGAATGACTGACTTGACAAACAAATAAACTTAGCTAATGCAAAAAGCATCTGAGGGTTGGGCAGTGGGGGGGGGGGGTTAGAGATAATGTTACATGTTATTAAAAATAGCATTTTAGTGCCAATGTTTCCTGTGTTCTGTCTGGTTTGTGCAGTGTGTTGATTGGAGTCATTTCTCAATAAACATCCCATTGTGCTTTATCCCAGACATTTGGTAGAGGTCTGGCAGTTCTTCACTTTCTAGTTGTGAACAGGAGTAGATTAATGTATACAATCATGTAGTAAGGGCTTTTATGAACAAAAGAGAAAAACAGGCAGACAAAGTCTTTTAAAAAAGCAAGCCAAGGTCAGAGAAGGCAAGAATCCAGTCATAAAGCACCTTGACAAGAGCTGTTAAAATTTACATTTTCAATGTTCTTCAATAAATTAAAATAAAATTTAACACATTGCATCATTTAGAACTCTACAATTCCACACTACTCCCATTTGAAGTGGCTGCACATTTTGTGGCTCTTGGCACCATTATGGCACTTCTGGGCGATGTTTCTTTCAAAATCATTACTCACAAAGAAATGAATGATGAACTGGCCAGAGAACAGAAAGTGGTACTTTGCTATCAAATATGCCTTTGACCAAATTATGGGCAAAAGGCCAACAGCAAAAGAAAAACAAGTCCCAATAAATCCCTTTACAATTCAAACATGACTGCAAGGCAGTGTTGTCTAGTAAATTTGAACACAAATTCAGACGATCTTTACAAGTTTAAATGGTACACTTTTCTGGTCAGTGAACAAAAATCCCTATACATCCTGTGTTGCTCTAAACTCAAATCAGGGATATGTGTCTTCACACACACTTCAGCAGAAATGCAGAGCCAACCTTGAGAGAATAGAGGAGAAC
Organism: Chiloscyllium plagiosum; assembly: GCF_037043375.1. NCBI lineage: Eukaryota > Metazoa > Chordata > Chondrichthyes > Orectolobiformes > Hemiscylliidae > Chiloscyllium > Chiloscyllium plagiosum. Next base: position 63,803,362 of record NW_028270141.1, read on the forward strand.
AAAATAAACTATTTTCCCATGATAAACAATTAAGAGTTGTGCTTTGTTCCATGTTGTGTTTAACTTTAACAATAAAGATAATTTTGTGCTAGAGAGGACAGATTGTTCCAAAGGCCTGGATTTTGAGGGAAAATACCACCAAACACTGAGGTATTGACTGATACTGAAGACCTTGATGTCACCACAAATTCTGGCAAACCTATCCCAAAAACAGGAAGCTGACACGTGCCTCAATGGGCTCTGGAGGATGCTGGGCAATTAGTCACTTTAGAAAGTGGCAGCTAGGAGGCTGTAATTCTATAACTTGGGCTAATGGCTAAGAAGCTATGCTTAGAGTCAATACATGCAGGCCCAAAACATAAATGTAATTGTCATGTTGGATCTCCTTTTTGCAAATCAAATTTGCTAAAACTTTTCACTGCAACTTGCAAAACCAAAATTACCAGCTAAAATCATACAATCCTACAGTGCCAAAAGAGACCATTCATCCCATTGAGTCACTAAAGAGCATCCCATCTGGACCCACCCCATAACCCCATATTGACCATAGTAAATCCACCTACCTTGGACACTACGGGACAACTGAGCATGCCAATTCCCCGAACCTGTGCATTTTGGACTGTGTGAGTAAACCAGAGCACCTAGCAGAAACCCACTCAGACACAAGAAGAACATGCACACTCCACACACAGTCATCCAAAGAAGGAATCAAACCCAAGTTCCTGGCGCAGTGAAGGAGCAGTGCTAACCAATGTGTCAGGGTGCAGCCCGTACATCTTGAGAGTCTATGTTTAAATGAGTTTACAAAAGGAAATATCCAGTAGAAACTATCTTTACTTTCCAAAGCAGTGAAAGCAATTGATATTTAAGTAGCTTAAAAATGTTCATGTTAAAGCATTTCAAGTAAATCAAGCACACTGGCATTGAATATCACATGACAACACAGCAGTCTCCATACAAATCAGCTACAAAAAGATTTCTACCGTGTTTGAAAGTCATTTACACTGGCCTCATTACAGCTGCCGGTGTATTCACTGCATCATTTAGTCAAATTTCAATTCTTTCTTAAAGCCATAATCTTGAGCAAAGTTACAAAAGGCTAAAGAATTATGAAATCAAATTGTGTTCTTGGTTGAAGACTTGTGTACCTTTAACAATTCTGAGAAGTACAGTGTAAAAGGATACTGCTCAACCCTCTTTTCCACATCAGCTATCTGCAAGTACATTATGAATTGGTGCCACTGGCCATCTCAATTTCTTTGCTTCTCTCACTCACTCTAATCTATCTCCACCATTACTGGATGCTGCAAAGGCTGTGGGCCAGACAATATTCCAAAGATGTGTGCTCCAGAACTTATCGCACTCATAATCAAGCTGTTCCCAGTACAGCTACAACAATGGTATTGACCTGACAATGTGGAATATTGCCCAGCTATGTGCTCTACACAAATCCAACCCAGCCAATCACGACCACAACAGCCTACTTTTGATCATCAGTAATGTGATACTTCATGGAATTCAGAGTCTTCCAGGATCACAAACTCTTGACTGTATAACTCTGCGCTGCTACTTCTGCAGGAAGGGGATGATGGTGTCTGGGACAAAGTCATTATATGTAGGAAGGCTTTTGTTTGACTCGTCTATGAGTCAGTTCCCCCAAATTTTGGTACTAGACCCCATTCCTTTTTTGGGACTTTTCAGCATTGAATCAACTGAGAGCCTTGCTAGACCATTTCAGAAGACATTTAAGAGTCAACCATATTGTCCGTTGGGGTAGAGAACTCAAAAGATTAATAATCCTCTGAATAAAAAAAAGTCCTCATCTCTCTCTTAAGTGGGAGGCCTCTTATCTTTAAACTGTGTCCCCGGTATCAGACTCCCCCTGAAAGGAAACATCCTCTCAATATCTACAGTCAGAAACAGGTAAAGCAAAACACTCAAGACACCAAGGTAATAGCTCAGCAACACCTCTCCTGTACCATCTCCATTTAAATTAACATAAAATTACTCTCATAAAATCATGTTGACTCTGATTGAGTATATTATGATTTTCTAATCGTATTGCACTACTTCCATAATAATGGATTTCAGCTATTTCACAATGACCAAAGTTAGGCTAAATGGCCTAGAGTTTTTGGATTTTTGTCTCCCTCCTTTCTGGAACAGGGGCTCTGCCCTTGTGGTCTTCAAATTTTGGAAAAGCTTAACAAATTGAACCTTTCCAAGGTTACAAACAATTAATTCGCTTCTTTTCAAGACTCCTGGATGCACACTATCATGTCCAGCAGGCTTGTCAATTTTTAGTTGCAATAATTTTTCCAGCACAATCGCTGTCACTATCAAAAAAAGTGCACGTTATCCTTTCTTTTGAACTTTGATTCTGTAGTATTATGATTTTTTTTGTCTCTTCTACCATGAAGACAGGCTCAAATATCTGTTCAAAATCTATGCCATTTCCATGTTTCCCAATATTAATTTTCCAGTGCTATTCTCTAAGGAACTGATGTTTACTTGAGCTACTCTTCTTTTGATATTACTCTTGTAGAAGCTCTTACCATCTTGCTTTCTAATTTGTGATTTATGATTAAGAAAAATGATTAAACTCAGTTTTTGCATATCCTTTCTCTACACATTTTTAGTGAGGGGGCAGTAAGCGGAGAAATGGTTTCCAAAGTCAATAGAAAATTTAAGTGCAGCTCCTACCTGGGAGACAGGGGGAGGGAAATCTACCAGTGTGAGAGGAGGACAGAATTCATTTTATGGAAACACTATTTGATCTTCTCTTTATTAGTTGGTGAAATATTTAAAACTAAGCTCTGACATGGATCTGTAGCATGTGTGAAAATCAAGTGCATTTGGTCAAGTTACTCACCATGGACAGTTAGCAGGCATAGGAAGTTTGTTAAAGTATTAAATTCTTAAAATACTTAAAGGTTTCTAAAAAGTGCTCAACATATGTAGAAATATTTAAAAGACATACCTGCCCACTGAGCTAAAGACCGCCCCGAAGAAGCAGGTCTTATGCTTTTAGTGATGATGTAGTCTCACCATCATCCTACTACTCAGCTTCTGATGTTCAATCCTGGTGCAAGTAGTATGTGTCTTGCAGTAGTTGAAGAACCAGGTACATTTGTATTTCTTTGTGTAGCCAATGGCAAATCCAATCCCACATTTATTATAATGGTGAAGTTGCTTCAATGATGCAAGAATTAATATCACAGCAATGCTCCAAAATCTACATCTGTGCACAAAATATTGTGACCAAGCTATCAGTACAGAATATGGACCAAAATTTATCAAATAAAACAGTTACCACAGTAATTATCCGTCGAATGGCTGCAGCTGCCATCCCCTCCCCTTTCGGCTGGTCCACTACGGTTACCCCAAGGTACTTAAGGTGAAAGACCATTCCTTCCTGTAAGGATTCTTTTGTATCAGTCCAGTTTTCTGGCAGCTCTGAAAATTAAGAGAAGAAAAGTTATTTTATGGAAGGAAGGCAAGCTCACATTAAGATTTAGTCTTTCAACACTACTCAAAGGTCTTGATTGACCTATAGTCATTCCTATGTTTCTGCAAGGGTTCCCTTCCTGAGAATCCCCGCAAATGGTTAAATTCACACATGCAGAGCTCATTAAAAATAAGTTAAAATGGTTAAAAATATCACAAATACATGATTTTTGCCCACAGATATTGATTTTTGTTCCAACTTATTTTTTAGCGTTGACAAGCAAATTAATGAATCATGATTTGTGATTTCGCAGTTAGAGGATTTACTGTATATCAGACATTATAAATTATTTTGAAGGAAATAGGCAAATATCAGAGCTAATGTACATACAGTAAGATCCTCAAAAAAGCAACTGGATAAATATTTGTATTTTTAAATAAATCCTTGGCTTATTAAAACATTGGCAGAGCCTACTTCATTATCCATTCTTTGTTGTACTACAGAAGGTGCTGGTTCCTACAATTCAATACTTGCTCTACCATTGAAGGTGCAAAATGTTCATGTTTTGCCCTTGTCTGTAAACAAACTAACTTAATACTAATAGACTGCAGTGGTTCAAGAAGACAGCTGACCATTACCTTTTCAGTGACTGACAATACATTCCAACCAGCAACGTCCACATCCACTGAGTAAATAAACAAAGTATGGCCTAAGAGTAATGACTGCAATGAGATGAGCCAGGTAGACCTTATAGAATGAGTTCCCTGATTGGGGCTATTAATCTGGTCCAATCAGGGAGCTCTGACTGACATATAAACAGGAGTGTCTTCCTGGTGGTGGAAATTTGAATAAAGATTCATACACCTTGTGTCTCTCACTGTCTCACACCTGCACACACACATGGGTGCTGGGAGAAAAAATAAGCACTACCGCAGTTAGGCGGTAGTGTGGGGGTTAAAAAAAAGGGAAAATAAATAAATAAACAAACAGGAGTGCGTCATTGTCGATGTCTTTTATATGTAGAACTGGGATTTGAGGTTTGTCCGCATCTCCCTGTAAACTGGTTGAACAGTAGAGTTTGGGGCCTAGCTTTGCTGCTCCTCTCACTTGTAAAATTGCTGTTGTATACAGCTGTAAATGTTAACTGTTTTTTGTAAACTGTGTTTTGTAATTTGTTTAGTAAAACATTATAAACAGGAGTGTCAGAGGTTCTAGTCACTGAGAACTGGCTCTGAGGAAGTCAGACCAATGTCAAGTACTATGCATGTGTTAAAAAAAAAAGGTGTTGTAGATGTTTGATTTGAAACACAATCCTTTTAGAATGTTGTGACTGTTTCAGTTGCTGTTCTAAAGATGATCAAAATTGTCAAAATGTGACTGGCCTAAAGTCTCAATGAGATTACTGCTTTTAATTAAAAAAACTTGTCTAGCTTTGTGGTTACGGAGCATCAATCAGGCAGGGACAGGCTTCAAAGAAAGTAATACACAATTGTAACAATGCTGAGTTAACACAGTGTGAGCAATGTATATGTTCAAGTGCCTTTGCCACATTTATCAGTAGTATTTATTTTGTGTAAATAAAGATGCAGAGAATAGCAAAGCATCAAATGTTATAAGTTGACCATTCAATGAATGTAGCATCCATACCAAATGTTTAGTTTTAGTTAGATAGGGTCCAATCATATATTTTGCTATAAACTTCTATATACGTTTATGGGGAAGCAGTGACATGATGGTAGTATCTCTGGTAACCCAGAATTTCAGGCTCATGGTCTAAGGACACAAGTTTGAATCCCACCATAGCAGATAGTGAAATTTCAATTCAATTAAGAAATCTGCAATAAAAAGACATATAGTCTAATTGTTGTAAAAATCCAGATAATTCACTAATGCTCATGAAGGGAAGGAAATTATCCTTGTCTGATCTGGCCTACATTTGACTCCAAACCCATAGCAATGGAGTTAACTCAACTTCCCTCTGAGCAATAAAACGCCAGTCCACATCCCATAAATAGATTTTTTAAAAATACATTTTAGTGAGAATGTTATTTCAGCTCTCACACCATTGATTTGTTTTTGTTCATGAGGTATGGGGGTCATGGCTAGGTTAGCATTTATAGCCTATTGCTAATTGCCCAGAGCGCAGTTAAGACTCAAGCACACATCTGTGTGCCTGGAGCCACATGTAGGCCAGCAATTTCTTTGCCTGAATGACATTAGTGAACCAGATGGGTTTTTCCAACAATCGGCAATGCATTCATGGTCACCATCAGACTCTTAATTCTAAACTTTTATTGAATTAAACTTCATTATCTGCCGTGGTGGGATTCAAAGCTGGGTCCCCAGAACAATATCATAATCTCTGGATTAATGGTTGAGCAGTAATCCCACTTCGCCACTGCCTCCCCAAGTGTGGCACATTGTAGCAGCGATGGGAACATGTAAAGCCCACAGACAGTTAATTAAACCATGCTGTTCAGACATGCTCTGACACCACCTCGGAGTCAGATGGAACTTAAAGCCAGACCTTCTGGCCCAGTGACAGAGACACTAACCACTGCATCACAAGAGCTCATATATTTTATTTATTCACACACGCTTGGTTAAGTGCTGCCCCGATTATCCCTTCATTAACATATAATCATTCCCTGTTTCCTAGCTCCAGTTGGTCTCAGGGATCCCGGTCAGACCCTGCTAGATGATAATACCATAGAGAAATGGTTCAGGGAGAAAGGAAGCAGTCATACGCTATCTCTTTCCCTCCCACCAGAGATTCTCAGCAAACCAGTGTATTATAAAGCAACTTTTACAACTGCCACATCTGTCTAATTAAAATTCCCAGAGCGGAGTGCTAACAAAAGGTACTGATAACATGCAATAACAGGCGATCCTAAATAGAATTGGGATGGAAACAAAAACAAAGACAAAAAGAATAGACACATAAGGAGGAATAAAAAAAATATAGACTATTAAAGAGAAATTTAAACTAGGGCAGAAAACTGCAATGTATCAACACTTTGAAATGTAATTTTAAAATCTGAAAATCTCTTCAGAGATTCACATGGCTATTTGAAAAAAACTTTGTGCTTAGAAGCTAAGGCTGGTGATTAGGATCGATATTGCCTTTGTGTAATTTCAAAGATGCAGGGATTTTTTTCCCTAGGTTTTAGTGAGTGCATGCACATGTGCGTGCGTATGTGTTAAAGCTATAAAGACAATGTTAAGCATTATACCAATGCACTTATTCAGACATGATGTCAAAGATAACATTCAATAAAGGAGGTTCTAATGGGGATAAATTGTTATAAATGAGAAAACATAATACAGCTTTATTGTGGGCTATCCATGGTAGCAAGTAGAAATAAAGCTTAAAGCTTTAAAATTAGTAACAGAGGCCATGTCCTCTGGTTTTACTGTGTACTTTGTCCCTTCATAAGAGTTTGTCAACAAAATATCAGGTACAAAATCAGTCTAAACCTTACACTGGGGAATCCATAATCATTACTCAACCATGTTTGTTATGATTAGAATAATAGATGGGCATGATATATAACTGGCCAATAGAATGCAAGCATATAGTGGGGTGAGCCAACAATGTTAATCTCCATTTTTCTCCCACAATAATGAAATGCTTCAATCACACCTACTTCGAGCTTATAAACAACTAGTGAGCAAGCAGATGTTTACTTGTTATTTTGTTATTTTTCAGCATTCCAGTTTTCCAAATATTTCCATGATCTTTAAACTTGTTTTAAAAAAAAATGAAGATTGGTTCTAATAATTTCCATGAAGCATGAAAGAACATTGAATGAGTAAAAGCCACTTAGCAAATGTGACTGTCTTCTGAGACCATGCATAAATTACCATGTAAAAATCTGTACACTACCTATTTAATATTTTGAGAGAATTCTGTATAAGTACGCCTCAGAAATCCCTCAAGATGGTAACATTCTGGTTAATACAGAAATAGATACTCCAATGAGATTCAGCCCACATCCCACAAAACAGATCTCTTCTGTATTCCAGAACAGTGTGCGCTTTTGCACTATGTTGCTAGGGCAAAACATAATTCAAATTCACATGTATATACTGGCACTATCAGATTGAATACACTATATCACCAACAGCAGCTTGATAGCATCACTACAGACCCAGCTGGCCAAGTCCCAACAGGCATAGCTGCTAGATGGTGCCTGTGGCAGGTGGCAAGGGATCTAATAAGAGGGAAAAACTTACTTGACCTCACCCTCAAAATAGTACCCATGTCACAAATGTATCTATACAGGACTGCACTGATTGGAGTGACCAGCACAAAGTCCATGTGGAGACCAAATTCCATCTTGTTGTCAGGCTAACCTCCATTATGCTGTGCAGTACAATCACCATGCTAAATGGAACAAATTTGGAAAAGAACAAGCAGCTCAGAACGGTGTATCCATGATCATGCCATTAACAGTAGCAAAACTATTTAACCACAATTTGTAATCTAGTGGCCTAGCATATCTCCCATTTTACAGTTACCATCAAGTCACAAGATCAACCCTGATTCAAAGAAGAGTGCAGGAGGACATAACAGAAGCAGAACCATGTAAATATAAAAATGACGTGTCAACCTGGTGAAGCTACAAAACAGGGAGACTTGCATGCCAATCAGCGGGAGAGGTATGTGATAGACAGAGCTAAGCAATCACACAACCAATGGGATCAGATCTAAGCTCCACATTCTTGCCACTTCCCATTGAGCGGAGAAGGACAATTAAACAATTAATACAGGATGAAGCAACACTACAACTATCCCCTCATCAGTGATAGGGGAGTCCAGCATCTCACTGCAAAAGATAAGGCTGAAACATTTGCAACGATCTTCAGCCAGAAGTACTAATTAGATGATCCATTTCGGCCTGTTCCAGAGATCCACTACATCACAGAAAACATTCTTCAGGCAATTCGATTCACTCAACTCTATGTGTCATGAAGAAACATTTGTTATGGTGGATCCTTAAAATTACATCATCCTGTTCCCTGGACATCTTTCTCAGGATTACTGCAGCCCTCCAGCAAAGCTCACACAAACTAGAAAAACAGCACCTCATTTTCTACTTAGGAACCCTGCAGCATTCTGGACTCAATATGGAGTTCAATAACTTTACCATTTGAACTCCTTTATGTCCTTATTCCAACAATCACACCAGACCTTGTTATCACAGCTTGCTGTTACACACCATCCATTGTTAGCCAATAAGTGTCCCCCAATAAGAGCTATTCACTCCCCGAACCACATCATTATCACTGTTTTGTCTGCCCAACTGATTTTCTCGCCCCCCCCTCTGGGCTGTATCCCCACCTGTCATTTGCTCCTTACCCCGTTCCCTCCACCCTATCTTCTGCATATAAACTGACATTTTCCTAGCTACCATCAGTTCTAGGGGTCACTCAATGCAAAACGTTAACTCTGATTTCTCTCCACAGATGCTGCCAGATGTACTGAACTTTTCCAGCAATTTCCATTTTCGTTTCATAATCTGATCAGATCGGAATTACATTCTGACCAAATTATCGATGGCAAAATTGGGCAGGGAGCATTTTGTTTCTCACAAGATGTTGCTGGTTGGGCCAACATTAATCTCTGCTCCAGCTGCATTTGAGAAGGTGGTGGGGAGCTGCCTTCTTGAACTGTTGCAGCTCGCATGGTGCAGACACTCATTGTGCTGTCAAGGAAGGGAGTTCCAAGATTTCAAACCAGTACAGTGTAAGAATGGCAACCCATTCCTCTATCTCACTCTGAAGAAATCAAAATTATTTCATTTAGTCAAAAGATAAATAAATTGTGATTCTGTGCATTTCAGTCTTAAATTTGATAGCTGCAAATTCCACTGCAATCATTTTTTTAATATACAGATTAATAACCAAGTGCTTTACTGCATTTGATTTTAAATGTTCTATAAACTCAATTTATGATCACAGAGCTATGCTGCATAGAATTAAATCACAGAATTCCTAAAGTGTGCAAGCAGGCCATTCAGCCAATTGAGTCCAAACTGGCCCTCCGAACAACATCCTACCCAGAACCCCTGCATTTCCCATGGCTAGCCCTCCTAGCTTGCACATCTCTAATCACTACAGGCAATTTGGCATGGCCAATCCACCCAACCTGCACATGTTTGGACTGTGGCAGGAAACTGGATTATCTGGAGGAAACCCACGCAAACACAGAGAATGTGGAAACACCAAACAGACAGCCACCCAACAGTCTGAGCGTCCCTGGCACTGAGAGGCAGCAGTACTAACCACTGAGCCACCATGCCACATGTTTATCTACAGACATTTAAAAAGTGAAGAGTTTCTGAAACTTCCCTCAAAGTCAAAACAAAACTGCCTTAATTCCACTGAAAATAATAAAAGTTTGTGAACAATTAGGCTGGCATCTAACAATCTAAACAATGTGGACTATGGCAATAAGTTTGGGAGAACTGTGCGAGAAATCCTGGCAGGCTTTATTGTCGGAAGAAACAAGTAGCATTTTCCAACCAAGATCTAGACATCATGATAAAATTCTTGCCAGGGAGCAGCAAAATGCCTAAGGCCGATAATTGCTTGCTGGCTTCATTGACTGCACACCTTGCCTCACACATGCACCGTGTGCCAGGACTGTAGATGGAAAATACACTGCTTCTGCTTTCGACAAATAGCAATATTTCCAAATCTAGAGTCCTAGCACAGTAAGTCAAGAGAAGCCTCCAGTATTAGTCCAGGGGCTTTGGCACAGTCAACCATGAGGCGCAGTCATGCTCAGGGGGTGGGGGGGCATACCTTTACAGTGCAGGGGGTGAGCCAAGGTCAGCCATATGGATCCAGTACAACCAATCCAGGGAGTTAGAGGTACAGAGTTGAGGAGCTATAGATGGATCAATGAGGAGTGTTGTCACTCATTGTTCAGGGTTATCTATCTAAATCACTGAAAGGGCGACTCACATCCTGGGTATGTCCGCTAAAATTCAATGGGGATTATTCAGGGCCAGTACTGAGAGGAGGAAGCTGGGGAATTTTATTATGGGGATTGAAAGCAGCATGCTGGCATGCAGAGAGGATTATGATCATGAAGGGGGAATAACTCAATATACTGAGGAGCCTGGGAAAGAGAAGAGAACAGCAATAATCCGACTTTGACAGCACAGTAGGTTTGGGGGGGGGGGTCAGTACACTACTATATCTGGCATGTTTACCTGATAATGTCTGGCTTCAAGAGATGTAAAGTGGAGAGATTAGGATTCAGATAGTTTGGTTGTTTGGGAATGTGGGCAAGTTCAAAGCTAATGGGGTTGACAGGCAGGCTACAAAGAAGGGAATTGTACATTTGGACATACACCATAGGAAAGTGGATGAGCCTGAGATTCACTACATTGGAGGAGGGGAAACCATTTTTCCTTTCCATCGTGCTGTAAAGAACAAGCATGCAACAGAATGGAAAATGGCTGCCACCATACCCAGAGAGCGCGGTGCAACTATTTCAATCTGACGGATTGGGCTCGAATGGAGCAACACGAGGCCATTCAAACATTACATAAACACTACACAATAACACTTAAAACACACTAGCAAGCACCATGTGCAATATGAACCTTAAGCATTAACCTCTTGCTTGAAGTCCAAACCCTGGCCCCAAGCAGTGTTGAGAACACCATTCAATATTGAGAATCAATTTCACTAACGGCTGTGCTGCACAAGCAATAGATTGCTGTACAGCTGCAAAATCCCAGTTGCAAAAGGTAGGAAACCACCTTCTCAGGTTCCCTAGCCTGCACCTGCAGGAGCTGCTCACTTCACGCCTTGGAGCATCAAACATGGGCAGCACTCAGAATGGTCACTTTCAATACTGAGGTTGAGGTTAGACAATCATGCCTCAGGCCAATGAGGAAATGTGAATTTGTATTGATATATGTTACAACCTATGTAATGTTAGAAGATACCTGTCCCACCCATTTGCTGCTTCTTTCTTTGGCCCATCACATCTCAGTGCATTTCCAACTTCCTCAGGGACCCTACCCCATACTGGAGCCTTGAAAGTTTAGTCAGACAACTCTGGGGATGTTCTTGTCTATAGGGTTTACACATATAGAGTTGTACAGCATAGAAACAGGCCATTCAGTCCTACTCATTCACGCCAAGCAGACATCCCAAATCTGATCTTGTCCCATCTGCCAGCATTTGCATCATATCCCTCTAAACCCCTCCTATTCATATACCCATTCATTGCCTTTTAAATATTGTAAATGTATCTGCCTACACCATTTCTTTTTGCAGCTCATTCCATACATGCACCACCCTCTGCATGAAAATATTATCACTCAGGTGCTTTTATAAATATTTCCCCCCTCACCTAAAACCTATGCCCTCTAGTTTTGAGCTCTCCTATCCTGGGAACAAGATCTTGACTGCAAGGTTTATGAAAGTTTGTAGCTCAGATAAAGGTTTAGGGTGTAGGTTTGCTCGCTGAGCTGTAGGTTTGATATCCAGACGTTTCATTACCTGGCTAGATAACATCATCAGTGGCGACCTCCAAGTGAAGCGAAGCTGTTGTCTCCTGCTTTCTATTTATAGGTTTGTCATGGATGGGGTTCCTGGGGTTTGTAGTGATGTCATTTCCTGTTCGTTTTCTGAGGGGTTGATAGATGGTATCTAGATCTACGTGTTTGTTTATGGCGGTGTGGTTGGAGTGCCAGGCCTCTAGGAATTCTCTGGCAGGTCTTTGCCTAGCCTGTCCCAGGATAGATGTGTTGTCCCTCCGTGTGTAGGGCTACAAGGGAGAGAGGGTCGTGTCTTTTTGTGGCTAGCTGGTGTTCGTGTATCCTGGTGGCTAACTTTCTTCCTGTTTGTCCTACGTAGTGTTTGTGGTAGTCCTTGCATGGAATTTTGTAGATAACGTTGGTTTTGTCCACGGGTTGTACTGGGTCTTTTAAGTTTATTAGTTTTTGTTTGAGAGTGTTGGTGGGTTTGTGTGCTACTAGGATTCCGAGGGGCTTAGTAGTCTGGCTGTCATTTCTGAGACTTCTTTGATGTATGGTAAGGTGGTTAGGGTTTCAGGCTGTGTTTGGTCTGCTTGTCGTGGTTTGTTCCTGAGGAATCTGCGGACTGTATTTTTTGGGTATCCATTCTTCTTGAATCCGTTGTATAGGTGGTTCTCCTCTGTTTCCCGAAGTTCGCCTGTGCTGCAGTGTGTGGTGGCTCATTGGAATAGTGTTCTGATACAGCTTCGTTTGTGTGTGTGTTGGGATTGTTGCTGGTGTAGTTAAGTATTTGGTCAGTGTTTGTCGGTTTTCTGTATACGCAGGTTTGTAGTTCTCCGTTGTCCTTTCTTTCGACTGTGACATCCAGGAATGCGAGTTTGTTGTTGGTTTCTTCCTCCTTGGTGAACTTTATGCCTGTGAGGGTGTTGTTGGTGATGTTAAATGTCTATCTTGTATCGTTTTGTGATGACAAAGGTGTCATCTACATAGAGGACGCAGATTTTTGGTTTGATGGTTGGTAGGGCTGTTTGTTCTAGTCTTTGCATTACCGCTTCTGCTATGAATCCTGATAGTGGAGATCCCATGTGTGTGCCGATGGTTTGTTTGTAGATTATGTTGTTGAAGGTGAAGTAGGTGGTGAGGCACAGGTCCACTAGCTTCATGATATTTTCGTTGGTAATGTGATTGATGGTGGTTGGGGTGTGTGATGGTCTCTTCTAAAAGTGTGGTAAGTGTTTCCTTTGCCAGGTCAATGTTGATGGAGGTGAACAGTATTGTTACGTCGAATGAGATCATTGTTTCACCTTCCTCTATTTTGGTGTTTCTGATGATTTTTAGGAATTCCTGGGTGGAGTGGATGGAGTGCTGTGACTCTACTAGGTATTTCAGTCTTGCGTGTAGTTCTTTGGCCAGTCTGTAAGTTGGTAAGTACTTAAACGACCCAGTACAACCCATGGACAAAACCAACGTTATCTACAAAATTCCATGCAAGGACTACCACAAACACTATGTAGGACAAACAGGAAGAAAGTTAGCCACCAGGATACACGAACACCAGCTAGCCACAAAAAGACACGACCCTCTCTCCCTCGTAACACTACGCACGGAGGAAAAAAAACACCATTTTGACTGGGACAACACATCTATCCTGGGACAGGCTAAGCAAAGACCTGCCAGAGAATTCCTAGAGGCCAGGCACTCCAACCACAATACTCCAACCACACCGCCATAAACAAACACGTAGATCTAGATACCATCTATCATCCCCTCAGAAAATGAACAGGAAATGACATCACCACAAACCCCATGAACCCCATCCATGACAAACATATAAATAGAAAGCAGGAGACAACAGCTTCGTTTCACTTGGAGGTCGCCACTGATGTTACCTAGCCAGGTAATGAAACGTCTGGATATCAAACCTACAGCTCAGCGAGCAAACCTACATCCTAAGATCTTGACTATTCACTATGCTCATGATTTTATAAACCTCTAAGATCACTGTTCAGCCTCTTACACTCCAGGGAACAAAGTCCCATCCTATTCAGCCTCTTCCTCCAGTCCCAGCAACATCCTTGTTAATCTTTTCTGCACCCTCTCAAGTTGAACAACATCCTTCCTATGGAAGGGCAACCAGAACTGTACATAGTATTCCAAAAGTGGCAAAATCAATGTTCTGTACAGCACAGCATGACGTCCAACTCCTATACTCAATATTCTGACCACTGAAGACCATGAATGTTCAGTGTATCCTGCCTAGAGGTAGATGCACCCTCTGTGGCTAGCCCTCCCAGAGGGCTGAAGTTCTGTCCACTTCTGGAGTACGTTGGGACACAGTTTCTGAGCAGATTTTGTATGTGGCATGTGTGTGTATGTGCACTCTCCATAGCAGCCACCACCAACCTGTCTATGGAGGTAGGTGGAAGCTTGCATACCAGAAGAAGCAGGGTTCCAACAGTGTTACAGCCCTGCAACCTTGGCAAGAACTACCGGCTGCTTCTATGTCTGCTTGCACACGTAACTGAAATCATAAACTGCCGACACCATGAGATCCTCTGCGGCCTGGGAATGAGCAGTGCCTAGCCTCAGGCAGTCCTGAGAGTGCCAGCGACCTCAAACTGTAGAGGTGTGCCAGTGAAATGCTCCTGACAGTGCAGATACTCCTGACCCTAAGCTAACTAATACATCCACCGAAGTTTTGCCTCTAAACAAGTGAGGGTGCAGGAGCCTTCCCACTGCTTCCTTAGGCATCCATTCTTTCTTCTTCGCAGAAGGATCAGGGCGTGTTTTACAGCATAGCCCTTTTGTTTGCAGAGACAGTGCTGATACTGCTCTTTTTATTTTTATTTGTTCATGTCACTGGCTGGGTCATCATTCATTGCCCATCCCGAACTGCCCAGATAGCATTTGAGAATCAACCATATTGCTGAGATCTGGATGGCATGCAGGTCAGACCTGCCTGTAGGAGACAAAAGAGAGAATGTATCATGAACAAAGCATAGATATCCTGTTGTGTGAAAAATACATTCATAGTGGGGATAATGAGAAGGCAGAACAATGAATAATGCTTCCAACATGGTGGCCGGGACATCGATGTTTTGGTATCTCCACAGAAACAGTCTTGAACCTCACCTGCAAGCTCCAACATCTTTTCTTCACTGGAAGCGAGGACTCGACCATTGAACACCCCGCTGTTTTCTCATGGAAGGAGAGAAAGGGAGGGATTGAGTGTAAAGAAACATAAGAGTCGGTGCTGGTGCAGATGGTGAGGTGTCCGAAGTGGGTGAGTGAACAGTGAAGAGGCCATGTTGTGTTGGTGATGTGTGGAGTTTGGGTGGGTGACAGAAGGAAGATACGACACAAAATACAGAACATGAGTCTTTGTGGGAGGTTGGTGCAGTAGCGGAAATAGTGAGATAGCAGAGTAAAGACTGGTCTTCAACCTTATTCTTATAGTGCTGAGCATTCCTCCACATGGTTGAGATCACATTGCCAACCAAGTCAATCTCAGACCAGGCTAATGAAGCCACAACAGCATAGCATCTTTGTTGGTCCCATAGAATCTAGACTCCTCTGCACTGCTCCATCCACTGATACCTCCAGGCCCCTGTTCACAAAGCAGAGCACAGATTTTCTCTGATTTGCCATGGCCAGGGTAAAATATCATGAGTCCTGCAGCACAGCTCTTAACTGACATTGTTAGACTTGGTCACACTGGGTTTTTAAAGATGACGCAGGTGCTAGGATCCCCCAGAGCTCCTAGCAGAGGCAAGTATGTCAGCCTCTGACAAGTGGGAGAATCAGACAGAGTGGAGTGCCTTAGTAATGGGCGGATTTGGACAATTGGAAAATAAAACTCACTGGGCCTTGTGAGGGGAAACCATTCATGAAACTCAACAAAAACGTTAGCTGATTTTCTTGCCACAAATTGCTTTTTTTCCAAAATAAAAGACACTTTTAAAAAAATAAAATTCTGGGTCTGGATGTAGGTTTGCTCGCTGAGCTAGAAGGTTCATTTTCAGATGTTTCATCACCATACTAGGTAACATCTCCAGAGAGCCTCCGGACGAGGCTTTGTCCAGTGGCTCACTTAAGATGTCATCTAGTATGGTGACGAAACATCTGAAAATGAACCTTCCAGCTCAGCGAGCAAACCTACATCTAGAACCTCAACCTGAGCCACAAATCTTCTCAAAACTCTCAAATCTTCTAAAATTCTGGGTCATTATTTTATAACAACCGTGGTTAATTAAATTCTGTTTTTAATTGCACAGCATTTTGTAACTCTAATTTGGGAACTGAAAATTCATGATTTAATAATAATTGTATGCTATATAAGATATACAATTTCACATTTATCTTATGCCCATTTAAAAGAAAATAATGAAATGATGTGGATAAACATGCATACTAACTAAAACATATGTGGGGGCTCTGGCTGCAATGAGATTATAACAAGGCTGTTATTGAAAATGCTTATATGTTGAGTGAGAGTTGACACTTAGATGAACAAAGGTAAAACAGACTGGATGCTGGAAGTCACAATGAAGAGTCAGACTGGACTTGAAATATAACACTGTTTCTGTCTCCACAGATGCTGACCACACCTGCGCAGTTTCTCCAGCATTCTTGGTATTTGACATTTCTACAAAGTGGAGTACATGGAATCCATACAAAGACTGTGCCAATATGGCAAATTGCCAAAGAATAAGAACGACAATACAGCCTTGTTAAATACTCAGGCAGACATCCGCATTTATAAACAATGTGTTTAATGCTTGAAAACAATGGACTACCAAATGAGCAAGTGGCCTCGAGAACGTTTAAAAGACAAATATGGAAGTAAAACAGTGGATATCTAATGTAATGGCACAGGTGCAACCAGCAAACCAGTGGAACAAGTCATGAGCAAATGGATTGTAAAAGCCCATAGCACTGGAGCAGGATTTCTGTCATCAGTTCAAGTTCAAACATGACCTTTTTTAGAAGAATCACTCCCAGTTCATGTAGAGCAAGAAGCTCAAAACACAAGTGTGTGAAATCTAAGCAAATGTTGGTAAAGTTAACCATCAACAAATCTTTAAAACAATTCATTCTCCATATTCTTTGGATTCAATTAACTGAGAAATTGATAGTCACTAGACTGACACTTTGATTGCATAGTTAGGTACATTGTTGGGTGGGTGCCTTACAGATTGGATTATATTTGAAAAAAAAAGTCCCTTTACTGCTTTGTCAGCTACTGTGCTGCAGGTCTCAACTGCCTCTATACCAAAGGCATATTTTGCATTTAAGGTCGTCAGGCTAGTAGTAGTGGGAAGATCATGGATTTAAATATTTTGTCATAGGTGATTCATGTTTTGATAAGGTGCTGGTGAGAGTCGTACCAGGCTGATGCTGGCCTTGGTAATAACTGGGAGACAGCACAGAAGCTTCACAGTAAAGAGCAAATGTGATCGGTGACTTCTCTCCTCAAATTCGTCTTCTTCCCTAATCATTTTGGTCAGATATCTCTCTGTATATATGGACTCCAGGCATCCTCTCTCTCATTGATCCACTCCTACTAAAGCTGATTGTTTCATTGATAGTCTATTTCCTGCCTCTGTCCTGCTTCTGGTAGGTTGCTCTCAGTCAGTTTCCCAAAGCCTACCATATACTGACCGTGTTTACCTTAACATTTGCACATTAAAACAGTAATATGTCAGATTCAGCAGTAAATACAAAGACAACTGGAAAAGGGTAGTGGTACAGTTGGTCCACCATGAATGTAACAAATTCAGATTGGATTGGATTTTTGCCATTATAAACATTGACTTGTAAAAACTCAAATCTCAACCTTATTATATGTAAATACTGAGCAGGGAATCTGTTGAGAGCATCTGAGTAGTTACTGGTCAGAACAAATTGGGCAAGGGATTACACACTCAGTGACAAGATACTGGATGGCATAGAGGAACACAGGGAAATAGAAGACTTGCCCATAAATCCTTGAGGGCAACAGGACAGGTAGATAAAGTGATTTTTAAAGGAATGTAGGTCAGATAACATTCAAACGAGGAAAAAATGGGCAGGGAGATTATGCGATATGAAATACAAATTGGGATACAGCTAGAATATTACATATAGTTACAGTCACTATCCTAAAGAAATGATGTGATTCTACTAGACAGAGAACAGAGGGAATTTATGTATATTTTATCAAGAATGGAGAACTTTAACTAGAGTGAGAGATGTACAGCACAGAAACAGACCCTTTGGTCCAACTCGCTAATGCCGACCAGATATCCCAACCCAATCTTGTATCATTTGCCAGCACTTGGCCCACATCTCTCTAAACTCCTATTTTATACCCATCCAGAAATTCTTTTAAATTGTAATTGTACCAACCTCGAGGAGAAAGTGAGGACTGCAGATGCTGGAGATCAGAGCTGAAAATGTGTTGCTGGAAAAGCGCAGGTCAGGCAGCATCCAAGGAACAGGAGAATCGACGTTTCGGGCATAAGCCCTTCTTCAGGAATGTACCAACCTCCACCACTTCCTCTGGCAGTTCACTCCATACATGCACCACCCTCTATGTGAAGATGTTGCCCCTTAGGTCCCTCTTATATCTTTTCCCTCTCACCCTATACCTATACCCTCTAGTTCTGGACTCCCCCAACCCCAGTTAAAGACCTTGTCTATTTTCCCTAACCATGTCCCTCATGATTTAATAAACCCCTATAAGGTCATATCTCGGCCTTCGATGCTCCAGGGAAAACAGCCCCAGCCTATCAGACTCTCCCCATAGCTCAAATCTTCCAACCCTGGCAATATCGTTGTAAATCTTTTCTGAACTTTTTTAAGTTTCACAACATCCTTCTGATAGGAGGGAGACCAGAACTGCACACAAAATTCAAAAAGTGGCCTAATTAATGTTCTGTAAAGCTGCAACATGACCTCCTAACTCCTATACTCAATGCACTGTCCAGCAAAGGAAAGCATATGCAGGAGGACTGGGGCTGTTTCCATTGGAGCAAAGGAGGCCAAGTGGAGATTTAATTGTAACACGTAACATTTATGAAGGGCAGAGAAAGAATGGACAGCAAAGACCTTTTTCACAGAACAGGGATGTTAACTAACTAATGAGAATATAGATGATAATAGTAGAAAGGTGAGGACTGCAGATGCTGGGGATCAGAGCTGAAAAATGTGTTGCTGGAAAAGCGCAGCAGGTCAGGCAGCATCCAAGGAGGAGAATCAACGTTTCGGGCTTATAGATGATAATACTTGGCAAAAAGAATAGAGGCAAGTTAAGGGTTAACATTTGCCCTAGAGTTTGCAGAATCTGGAACTCACTGCCTGAAAGTAATTTTAATTTATTTTTAAACTTCAGCAGCATGACCAAGCTATACACCAAAAGCTGAAAAATGAGGTTCAGCGGGAATTTTTTTAAGCAAAGTGCCACTGCCAGTGGGTACCTCCACTCTAGGAGTGCAGAAGAGTGATTTTGGTGGGGAAATTTACCACCTGTTAATGGAGTAACAAGGAACAGAAGTCATAGAGTAATAGAGATGTACAACATGGAATCAGATCCTTCGGTCCAACTCATCCATGCCGACCAGATATCACAACCCAATCTAGTCCCACCTGCCAGCATCCAGCCCATATCCCTCCAAACCCTTCCTATTCGTATACCCATCCAAATGCCTCTCAAATGTTGCAAATGTACCAGCCTCCACCACTTCCTCTGGCAGCTCATTCCATACGCGTACCACCCTCTGCATGAAAATGTTGCCCCTGAGGTCTCTTTTATACCTTTCCCCTCTCACCCTATACCTATGCCCTCTAGTTCTGGACTCCCCAACCCCAGGGAAATGACTTTGTCTATTTACCCTATCCATGCCCCTCAATTTTGTAAACCTCTATAAGGTCACCCCTCAGCCTCTGCGCTACAGGGAAAACAACCCTATTCAGCTTCTCCCTGTAGCTCAAATCCTCCAATCCTGGCAACATCCTTGTAAATCTTTTCTGAACACTTTCAAGTTTCACAACATCTTTCCGATTGGTGAGATTAGATTCAATTATAAATTATTATCCGAAACATTCTTTTCACATTATTACTAAGCAATCTACAATTTATATTTGTTTAAACAAATGCCAAATAATCATTCAATAAATCATGCAACTGCAGGGGAGGGAGCAGGAGAGAATATTCATCCCCTGCAGTCACACCACTGATGTTATTGTTGATGGCCCCACAGGATTCATGTAATGGCTTCATACATTAAGCTTAAGCTTGTTTTGTGACCGAAATGAATTGCAAAACTGTTGAATCAGGAGAGACCTGAGAAAGAGCCCTGCCTGCCTCACTTAACCCACTCTATGCGCAAGCCAACCAACAAAGGCAGCAGTGAACAGGAGACTGCGCAGAGCGTTGAACAGGGTGGTGAGGGAAAGACCACGATGGGTGCACAACATTAGCGGCACCATTTGGTTCCGGCACAATGGGGACAAGCAATGACGCCCAAATTCCTGGCAAGAGATACAGCACTAATTTACCTCCCCAAATCAGTTTCTTTTGAACTCCAGCATATACACAGCTTTATAGCAGTCGTTAAGTGCACAGTCTTCCAGAGTTCTGCTTGCTTCACTGTATTTTGTTACAATTATCCTGACAACATATTCATTGCATTATGCTTTGGAAAGTTGGGCAATTTACAGCAGTCACTGGAAAAAAATAGCAAAGTACCAATGTGCAATCTGATGGTGAGAAAGATGATTCATTAACAGCAATCTCTCTCAATTTCACATGCCCAGTACTCAGATACTAGCCACTGAAAATCAGCTCTTCTGGACAGGAGTTATCACTCACATGTCTGTGAAGATGCTTTAGGGATGCTCTCAAAGCATCTCAGTATTGGTGATACACCCTTGCCAACTCACAGGAGCATCTGGCCTACGACCAACCAGAATGGAGAAAGTTCAGAAAGCGATGAAGGGGCATGCTTACCCACCACAAGGCACCATCACATTATAACAAGATGACAACCTTGACCTTCTCATCAGTGTAAATTTACCTACATGAAGAGAAAACCAGAAGGGAAAAAGAAAATGTTTTGCAGATAAGTTAGTTGAAAGCATTGCTATTTTAAGAAAAGCTAAGCTAGTCAGCTGAAAGTGTTTGAACAGATATCAATAAGAACAGGTCATGGAAGCATTAAAAGCTTTAACTGTACACCTTGGCAAAAAAGGCAGCCAGACCTGCAGAAAAGCTACACTGAAAAACTATGTGGGCTACAGATAGTCAACTTGGGCAGAAAGGGAACAGTTCTGAATCAGGAATTCGCCAAGGTGTGATCAGATACCAACGCTCCAGCAATAAGTTTGGAGAGATTGGCAAGAAGAAAAAAGTCTGCAGCTGAATTAGGCAACCCAGGTAACATGGGTAATGGAGAGCATTACTCTGACAACAGATAAATATAACAGATAGGGTGGTGAAGGTGGCATTTGTCACACTTGCCTTCATTGGTCAGAGCATAGAGACTTGGAATGTCATGTTGCAGCTGTATTGGCGAGGCCACTTTAGGATACTGCATTCAATCTGGTCTCTGTTATAGGAAGGATGTTATTAAACTAGAAAGCGCACAAAAAAAAGATTTACAAGGATGTTGCTGGGACTGGAGTGTTTGAGCTATTGGTAGAGTGATTCACCCTATCCGTGTCCCTCATGATTTTATAAAAATCATGACGGAAATGGATAGGGTGAATAGCCAAGGTTTTTTTCCCAGGGTATGGGGATCCAAAACTAGATGGCATAGGTTTAATATGAGAAGGGAAAAATTTAGAAAGGACTGGAGGGTTTTATTTATCATACAGACAGTGGTACGTGCATGGATTGAGCGGTCAGAGGTAGTAGTAGAAGAGAATACAATTAAACATTTAACAAATCTTTGGACAGGTAGATGAAAAGAAATGGGATATGGGCCAAATGGTCCTAGTTTAGTTTAGGATAGCAAGTTGGATCAAAGGGTCTGTTTCTGTGCTGTATAACTCTGATTCTATAAGTTGATCTGCAAGGGAAAAGGGTAGAAAACCTACCTTATCAGCATAAAACCCAGGCTGGCAAAACAAAATGGGAGTACTTAAAGTGATAAACGGATATTTGCTACAGTCACAAATGGGCACCATAAAATACTGCAGTAAGAAAATTGCTATTTTCAAGTTATGACTGTCAGAAATATCAGAAACAAATTTAAAGACCATAATTCCACTGCAGATCATTAAGACCAAAGAATTTCAGAGGCAAGAGAAATTTTATGTATTTTACAAAAAAAAATCAGAATACTTACAGAAAGAGCACATATGTATCATTTTGTTAAATGAAAGGACATAAATCAGCCAAAGAAGAAGAATAAGCACAACTTTTTGTTCGAAAGGCAGGAATCTTCCAAAGAAACAAAAAGGGCAAGAAACCTCTATATTTATTCCTAAAGCCAGGAAGACTATTTTAATACTTCAGAAGCTAAAATAAGCTAGTTGACCAAATTTATAAACTTTGAAATATTTAAAATAATTTTTAAATTTCAACAGAAGAATATTGCTGAAATGCAGAATTTTAATAATTTTCAAACAATTTTAAAAATAAGTGTTCACAAAGAAAAAAAATTCAGAATTGAAAGCCATAATTCACTACAGAATGATAAGCAAAGACACATTAAAGCTTTATCAGCAGAATCTGATACAGTTCAGAGATACAAATTTAAACCGGTAAACAAAAAGCTGCAACAATATGAGCAAACTTTATAGTAATTCAAAATTAAACCATCATTTTGAATACAAAAAGATAAACATCAGACTTAAAACAAAACTGAAATTGCACACTTGTGAAATAGTTTGCAACAATAAAGATGGATGAACACACCAAGGAGATATAGAAAA
The DNA here is from genome assembly GCF_037043375.1 of Chiloscyllium plagiosum. NCBI lineage: Eukaryota > Metazoa > Chordata > Chondrichthyes > Orectolobiformes > Hemiscylliidae > Chiloscyllium > Chiloscyllium plagiosum. Next base: position 63,826,231 of record NW_028270141.1, read on the forward strand.
ATACATTGTACCTTGTAGCAGATTCAACAAAGATGGTCCTAACAGAATACAACATTGGACTTTACGGAGAAAACAATTCCTGACATACGGAATTGCTTCAAAATGGAACACCAAATGATTATTAATGCAAGTTAATTCAAAAGGCCCTATGACTTAACATGTAATAAACTGCTAGGGAATAAAAGATATGGAGACGTTTTCTGACATTAGGGTCATAGAGTCATAGAAATATACAGCATGGAAACAGACCCTTCAGTCCAACTCATCCGTGACAACCAGATATCCCAACCCAATCTAGTCCCACCTGCCAGCAGCTGGCCCATAACCCTCCAAACCTTTTCTATTCATATATCCATCCAAATGCCTTTTAAATGTTGCAATTGTACCAGCCTCCATTACTTCCTCTGGCAGCTCATTCCATATGATACGTACCACTCTCTGCATGAAAAAGTTGCCCCTTAGATCTCTTTTATATCTTCCCCCTCTCATCCTATACCTATGCCCTCTAGATCTGGACTCCCCCACCCCAGGGAAAGGACTTTGTCTATTTATCCGATCCATTTCCCTCATAAATTTTGTAAACCTCTATAAGATCACCCCTCAGCCTCCGACCCTCCAGGGAAAACAGTCCCAGCCTGTTCAGCTTCTCCCTGTAGCTCAAATTCTCCAACCCAGGCAACATCCTTGTAATCTTTTCTGAACCCTTTTACATTTCACAACATCTTTCCAATAGGAAGGAGACCAGAATTGCACACAATATTCCAAATGTGGTCTAACAAATGTCCTGTACAGCCGCAACATGACCTTCCAACTCCTGTACTCAATACTCTGACCAATAAAGGAAAGCATACCAAATGCCGCCTTCACTGCCCTACCTACCTGCGACTCCACTTTCAAGAAGCTATGAACCTGCACTCCAAGGTCTCTTCATTCAGCAACACTCCCTAGGACATTACCATTAAGTGTATAAGTCCTGCTAAGATTTGCTTTCCCAAATTGCAGCACCTCTCATTTATCTGAATTAAACTGCATCTGCCACTTCTCAGCCCATTGGCCCATCTGATCAAGATTCCATTGCAATCTGAAGTAACCTTCTTCGCTGTCCACTACATCTCGAATTTTGGTGTCATTTGCAAATTTATTAACTATACCTCTTATGTCACATCCAAATCATTTTTATATAAATGACAAAAATAAAAAGGCTTTTGATAATTTCTTTAACTTAATGATAAAGAATTCTTGATTAGGCAATTTAACAGAAAAATTCAACTTCTATGAATCTGTGAACAATTTCATTAATGATGTCTAGATTCAATAAAACCTGTGAATATTGAACCTTGCAGTCAGAATTCATAAGAGATAAGGAATTGTTGTCGGAATTTTTATCATTCTTTATCAGATATTTTACATTCTTAAGGAGAATTTAACTTTGGAAAAAGCTATCCAAATCCTTGAGGAAGCAGAGACCAGGAAAAGTCAAAAATAAAACCTGAGAAAAGAACAATCTCACCACACAAAACAACAGACTCCATAAAGTATACATGATAAGCCAACACAAAAGTCAAAACATCAGATACTAACAGTCACCATCAGTGCTGTTAAATAAAATATCTCTCACAAGCACACGCCTCATCCAGCTATGAGAAAATCTTAAAAAAGGGTCACTCCCAAACAATGTGCAGAATTCAGGAATAATTCTAGAACCACTGGCTCACAGAGGCCTCTTCACAGTAGATTAATCACCACGGCGGCTCAGTGGTTAGCACTGCTGCCTCACAGCATCAGGGTCCCAGGTTCGATTCCAGCCTCGGGCGACTGTCTGTGTGGAGTTTGCACATTCTCCCCATGTCTGCGTGGGTTTCCTCTGGGTGCTCCAGTTTCCTCCCACAGTCCAAAAATGTGCAGGCCAGGTGAATTGGTCATGCTAAATTGCCCAGAGTGTTAGGTGCATTAATCAGAGAGGAATGGGTCTGGGTGGGTTACTCTTTGGAGGGTCGGTGTGGACTGGTTGGGCTGAAGGGCCTGTTTCCACGCTGTAGGGTATCTAATCTTCATTAAATGAGATACTCACATTTGAAGATATGCCTCCAGTCGAGGAGATATCACAGACATTCCTAGGGGAAATAAGAAGTCGATCGCAACCAGAACTGGTTTATGATATTAGACATTTGTCTCTATTTTAGCTTGATGCAGGGGCAAGTATCAGTGCCTCATGTGACCAAATAACTTGCCAAAAACACATGAAGTTACAGACGCAGGCAATGCTGGAAACACACAGGAGATCTGGCAGCATTTGTGGAGAGATAACATTTCGGGTCCGATACGACTCCTCTTCAGAATTGGATTGGAGTTACAGCCCATATACGCACAGGCCTGTCTGGTGGAATAACTAATTAGGTTAAAGGAATGCCGCGAGTGTCATCACAAGAAAAAATGTGTCATAGTCAAAAGATGTTTATGTCATCTCAAACCATTTAAGCTCACTTCTGAGCAAATAAATGAGTTTTGCCCTCAGCATTCTGCAATTTATTGAGGTCGTTCAACTATTTTATAAGAAAACTACCATCGACCAACCATGGAAAACGCAACTCCTGGAAGACTTTACAGGGCTTACAAGATTACTGGTTGAACCTTAAAAGACGTTTCAGCCAATGAAAATCAAGTCCAGGGTATATTGGAGTCAGAGATTTATTTCACATCAGCAGCAGAGAACAAGACAAATTTCTCTGGCGACAGGAAATGTTTTCCACCCCTGATATCACTGAAGAATCCTCCGGTAGCTACAGTATCAGCAAGGCCCAAGACAACAACCAAGTACTGTATTGCTTAATTTCAGCAGCAGGTTACCTAATGAGCACACTTACAATTGAACCCATACTGGCAGCACAGCATTGTGCTATATATACACGAGTGATACAGAATAGTCAATATCATTGATGACATGACATTGATGCGAAAGAAATCTAATCAAACAGGCAAAGAAATACATAGAATGATGGAAGACATTCACGCCATCTTACAAGGGATGTTCAGTACATGGTACTTAATATGAAACTACTCCCTTTATAAACATGATATCTGCCAGGAGGACATTCATGCAAAGACCCTGCAGATGAGAATGATCAAATCACTAATGTCAACAGTTAACCAAGTCCTCAGCAAAATCCATTCACAAGATAAAAGACTCCTCCAGAAGTGAAATAAACAAATGATTAACGTGAAGGTCAACAATCCTCAAGCCAACAACCCTCTGATCTTCCACAGTCAAAACATATTCTGGAAGATTGTCAAACCACCAGCTAGCTTGAATTTGTGAAGTTAGCTACTTGGGGAGAGACTGAAGAGTAGTAAACAAAATATAGTTATTTGTACCTCTGTATATTTTTTTTTAAAACTTATTCACTAATGGGACATGGATATTGCTGGTTGGTTAGCATTGTTTTAATGCTCTTCCATAGGGTTAACTGGTTACCCAAAGGGGGAGTAAAGCTTGGGGAAAATATTGGGTCATGCAAAGGATATGGAAGAATTAATTGAAAAGCCGAGTTGAAGTTTCACCCAATCTGACATATATACCATTGGGTGGAGTTTGAGGCATTCGGACAGCTGATGTTGACACACCTACATCTCCTTAGTAATATTAGTACGCCTAATAGTTATGCAAATTGTATAGAATTACTGGAGGTGTAGTAAGCTGCATTCAGTTATTGAAGATAAGAACCTGTTTTGCTGAAACGTATTCATGGTCCATCTTCCATCAGAGACTACTAAACTGTTACTTGGAATAGGATAGGAAAGAGGATTGGTGACAGCACTCTGCCTACCACAGGCCACTAAGGGTTAGTACACAAGCATCACACCATATTATAAGGTGGTGACACACAATGGGCCTTCTAATTTTTGTTACACCATCAGCCATCTCAGAAAGTACAGATTTAAACTAGAAGCAAGCCATCTTCTTTTCCAAGGGACCACCTGAATAGCAGCACTATTCTTTATAAAAAATTAAAATACCTGTGCATCAACATATTGTCAATCATATTTTTCTCATTCATTATAGTTTACAGATTAAAAAAAAAATAGTATTAAATTGTTACGTTTTAATGTTGGTATTTTGAACATGTAAAGACCCTGTTGTAACGTTAGTGGAAGCAGATAGCCATAAACCACAACACAAGAACAAACAGAACTCCATGTACATGCATTTTAAAGGTGTACACAGAGCACTAGTAACCTACCAGTGAATGTTTATCATTTTTAAGAATGATCAGATTTCTATCACATTAAAAATGTAAACGTGGTCGAACTTTCCTATGATTCTGAAATTCTAAAGAACTTGTTGCGCAACTCATTTACAGTTGCGCAACAATGTTCAAATGCACTGCAAGCTTTACAACTCCACAAAGATGAGTTTCCACTGTACAAAATATGCATAACAGCTTGGTAAAACTAACATTTGGTTTCGTACAGTAATGCCAGCTATTGTAAGTTTAAAAAGCCCAGTAAATTTGATTAGAATCACTGGTGCGTCAAACTTACAGACTGGACATCTGCACAACAAAACAAGTTATGCAAACAATGATGATAGTTTCTAAGACAAGGGACATATTGTTCTCTGTGTTACCAATTTGTATGGTCACGTTAAAAAAAATCATCAAATTCCAGGTTTTGCAAGAAGAAGTGGAGTTTGAATTTTTGGTAATACTGACCCCAGATTCAGTGCCGCCTGCAGGCTTGTTTGGAAGTAAAGAGTCATACAGACATGTTGCATCTTCATTGTGCCGTTACACAGTGTATGCTGATTCTTTAGTGGTAACATGACTGGCACCCCAGTGATAATCTTCAACATTCACTTCTCTCACCATTGACATATGGTGTACCATTTGCAAGACGTACTGCAGTAAATCACCAAAGTTCATCCGACAACACCTTCCCATCCATCGATCATTACCAACTAGAAAGACAGGGGCAACAGACACATGGGAACTCCACCACCAGCAAGTTCCTCTCCAGGTCTCTCACTATCCACACTAATAGAAATATACTGCCATTTCTTCACTGACTTTGGACCCAAACTCCTGGAATACCCTTCTGAGCAGTACTGTGGCTGTACCTACCCCAAAGTTCAAGGCAGCTCACCACCACCTTCCTGAAAGCAATCAGGGATGCACAATGCTGGTCTAACCAGGAATACTCACATTGTATGAATTAATTAAACTGAATAAAAATGTTTGTGAAATATTAGGCTGAGTCCTCTCAGCAGTGGTAGTCACTGTCAGAACGTTGTTCGACTCCTTTTTTTACTCTAGAGTTATCAATTTCTGTACAGGACTTCTGAATCTCTTCAAACACAGTAGTCTTCCAACTGAGTCCTTGTTCGTGTTTCCAGAGTTGTTGGAAGCGAAGCTGAAAAATGTGTTGCTGGAAAAGCGCAGCAGGTCAGGCAGCATCCAAGGAGCAGGAGAATCGACGTTTCGGGGATAAGCCCTTCTTCAGGCTTCTCCTGCTCCTTGGATGCTGCCTGACCTGCTTCACTTTTCCAGCAACACATTTTTCAGCTCTGATCTCCAGCATCTGCCGTCCTCACTTTCTCCTTGTTGGGAGCGAAGAAAAGCATGACATTTTTCTTGAATTTTGGGACATTCAAATAGTTTTTCAGTGTGTTATTGAGTTAGTGAAGTAAGTGGGAAGGGTGAAATGGTGGGAGAGGATGAAATGGTGGGGTAAAGAGTGGGGGTGCAGTGTGTCAGTTGTGTAGTTACCCAGGAATTGGACATCATTCTAATTTGTTTAATGTTCCCTGGGTAACTATCCAGGTAATAAAGATGGATAAAAGCACAATACTGTGGATGCTGGAAACCTGAAATGCAAACAAAATGCTGGAACAACACAGCATCTTTGAAGAGAGAAAGAGGGGTAAAATTTTGCATCTATTATTACTTTTCTTCAGAACTCAATATTATTTGTTAGAGCTTAGAAGATATAACAAGCAGAATTGATAAAGAGCAGTAGATCTATGTACTTAGATTGTTAGAAGGTATTCAATATGCTGCCATATATTTAAGTTCATGGTATTGGGCGCATTGCATGAGCATGGATTGAGAATTGATTAACACAACAGGCATAGTCAGGATTTTCAAATTGGAAAGAAAACTAGTGCCATAGGGATCAGTCCATGGGCTACAATTATGTACATTAATGATTTGGAGGTGTGTAATGCATCAAAGTGGGAAGGCATGTCGTGATGAGAACATAAGCAATCTGCAAGGGGATATAGATAGGTTGAGTGAGTGGGTCAAAAATTGGCAGATAGAGTTTAAGATAGGAAAGTATAAGATAGGAAGAAACAAAAAGCATACTATTATTTACATGGAGACAGACTCAAAAATTAAATGCCACATGGAAGGATCTGGGTGTTCTTGTGCGTGAAACACAAAAGCTTAGCAAGCAGGTACAGCAGGTAATTCAGTAGGCACATAGAATGTTGGCCTTTCCTTTATTACTAGGAGGTTGGAGTTGAAAAATAGGGACGTCTTGTTACAACTGTACAGGGTGTTGGTGAGGCCGTATCTGGAGTACTGTGTACAGTTTTGTTCCCTGTATTTAAAATATGTATATATTGGCATTGGAGGCTGTTTAGGAGTTTGATTTGACTGCTTAATAGGATGAAAGTATTTACTTATTAAGAAGAGCTAAACAGGTTTGATGTGTATTCATTAAAGTTTAGAAGAATTCAAGGGAACTTGAAAGGGTACATATTGAGAAAACGTTTCCACCAATGGGGAACTCCTGAATGAGGGAACAGTCATTCAGAATACAGAATAAACAGGACTCTAATTTAAAACTGAGATGCAAAGGAATTTCTTCTCTCAGAGGGCAGTGAAATGTCAGGAATTCTTTACCCCAGACAGCTGTGCACGCTGGATCATAGAAAGCATTTAAAAGGGAGGAGATAGATTTTTGAAATAGTTAATATCTATGAGAAACTGGAGTGAGAAAGGAGCTCAGGTTTATGGTAGTTATGATCTTACAGAATGACAGGACAGACTTAAGGGGATGAATGGCTGACTCCCACTCCGATTTCTTATGTTCTTAATCCCTTCACCCCATTTCAACTTTACAACCCCCTCATTAAATTTATTCTTATTTTTATCTGCGTTCTTTATACTGTTTCTTAAGGCATTCCTCTCTAGCAATGTTTTTAATCTCTCCAAATAATTTCTCCTTTGACTCAGTGTCAACTTATGTTTGATTATCCTCCAGTTAAACAGCTTGGGAAGCTTTAGTATATTAATGAGATACTACAGAAATAATTTAGTTAAAAGGCAACTTGCAGAGTTATTCCGTTGTGTACTTCTTTTAACCATAGCTCCGTGCAAGCAAAAGCGATTTAATTTAGACCTTTTTTTTTTGCAGGGCATACACATTAGAAAGGGAAAGACATACAAAGAGCAAAGCTCATCATTGTCACATGGTACAGCAAAAAAAGTTTATAAATTCAAAACAAATCCATTTGAAACATGACTTTGAAATCACACATGTTGCTAATCTAGAATGCAAAGTTAGACTATCTTAGCAGAGTAAATGGATGATCATAAAAAGCAAACGAAGCATAAAATGGGCCAATACAAAAGTAGCATGGATTCACATCACAAATTGAACTCAATATAAAAAATATCAAATGAGATTTTGATGGAATATACCTGCGGAGGAGTAAGTAGGATATGGGGCGTTGGGGTGGTCCTTCAGATACCAAAGAGCATCTGATTTGGCCAGAGTGGAGCTTTGAGCTGAAATTTTGGGGAGGCCACATTTCGTGCAAGATTCCACCTGGGCTCTCCATCTTAGCAAATGAGTAAAGCTTTGCATTAGGAACAGTCACCTAGATGATTAACTGACAATAATTGACTGTAGGTGCTCTTTGAAGGAGGCAGCGCAACATTGTGGCGGATAGTACACAGAATCATACAGCATGGAAACAGGCCCTTCAGTCTAACCAGTCCATCACGATCATTATACCAAAGTAAACTAGTCCCGTCTGCCTGGTCCTGGTCCATACCCCTCAAAACCTTTCCTATTACAGTAATGTACTTATCTAGTACTTTTAAAATGTACTTTTAAATGTTGTAATTGTTTCCACATCTACTGCTTCCCCTGGAAGTTCATTCCACACATGAATCACGCTGTATAAAATAACCCCCCCCCCCCCCCCCCCGACCTTAAAAATGCACCCCCAGTCTTGAAATCACCATCTTCGGGAAAAGATAACGACCATTAACTCTATCTATACCCTTCGTTATTTTGTCAACTTCTATAAGGTTGCTTCTCAACCTCCTACATTCCAGTGAAAAAAACCTACCAGCTTATCCAGCCTTTCTTTATAACTCAAACCTTCCATACCCAGCATGAGCCAATTCCATTCCCTAATGGTAACTAGTTGACTGGGCGTAAGTAATAGCTGATGATTTTAAGCATAACTTGAAAGGTGCATCATATTTCACCATTCACTCATTGTTGAAGATTTGAAAATGATTTTGAGGGGTGCTGCGACGTTTTATGAGACATTTTGCCAAGGCTTCGTCAACCCTGTCGACATTTATTCTGTAAATAATTCTGAGGACCTCACCTAAAAATAATGTGTCATACTACCCTCCATTAAAAAAAAGTCACCAGGAAATGTAAGCGCTTAGTTGAGGACATATTGCTCTTCCTTGTCTGCAATGTGTCAGTCAATGTAATCCCTACTTTCAAAGCAAGTGGTGCATGAAGCCCACATATTGGGCAGCTCTGTGACAATTATGCTTAATCAACATCTCCACACTAAACCTGTAGGTGTCTGTTTCAGCACTTCTTGGCACATTCAAGTTATGATAATGAGAAATTAGGACCAAAACGTCATGCCACATCATTTGCCAACATGCATATCTCATTAGCACATACAACATCCAAATAATGCCGGGTTTTACCCTTTACCCAAAAATAACCCTTTCTAAATTTATAAAAATCCAATTCAGCTTTTATAGGCACTCAAATATTATCTCACAGCTGACTGGCGTGGTGCATAGATTCTTGAAAACTCAAGCTTTACATTAAAGTTAGAGAACTATCATCAGGAATTTTGGCATTCACACAGTAGCCACCTACTCAGAGTCAAAAGTTGGGTATCAATGGCAATCTGTTCATTAGAAACACTTGGAGTTTAAAGGTTGTAATCTACATAAAGCTTATTCAAAGACAACTCTATTGCTTGCAGCTCATAAACAAAAGCTACTGCCCAGACAACAATCACAATTAATGATATGAAGCAGTGCAGGCACTAATTACAGTAACTTGAAAACAGGAGTAGGCCATTCAGTCCATAATTCAATTAAATCATGGACTACTCCATCTATCCAATGTTGTTCCATTTTTCTTGATGCCCTTACTTAATAAAGGTTTCTGCTGTAAAATGTCAACAGAGCCAGCAGTCCAAGAAGAATAATTGGAAATTTGTCCTCCATTTACTTGAAGCCATGCTTCCTAATTTCAGTCCAGATTTGGTTTCAGCTCAGAAATCATCCCTACTTGTCCTGGATTCCCAGAGTAAATGTTTTCTCCACATGAATCCTTTCCAGAGTTTTGGAAACTATGAAGTAGATCACAAACAACATTCTAAACCTTTAAGAATCTAGGTTATAGAAAGCACAATACCCAAAACTGAACATAGTAGGCAAGATGAGTCTTGATCAAAGCTCTAAAAATTGTAAATGTAGGACATAATTATCAATATATGTTCATAATGTTCACCACAACATTGGTCCTTTAGTACTAGTACAATCAGAGCAACGTAACTGTACATAAATCAAGTTTCAAACAAAAAGAGAAAACAAGATAAGTCAAGAGTTTGTTATGTCACTAATTTATATATTGAAGGATATAGAAAATAATTCAGAGAAGGAATGATGGAGGAGAAAGTGAGGTCTGCAGATGCTGGAGATCAAAGTTGAAACTTTATTGCTGGAACAGCACAGCAGGTCAGGCAGCATCCAGGGAACAGGAGATTCGACGTTTCGGGCACAGGCCCTTCTTCAGGAATGAGCAGAGAGTGTTCAGCAGGAGAAGATAAAAGGTAGGGAGGAGGGACTTGGAGGAGGGGAGTTGGAAATGTGATAGGTGGAAAGAGGTCAAGGTGAGGGTGATAGGTCGGAGTAGGGTGGAGGTGGAGAGGTCAAGAAGAATGATGTTGGGCAAGTCAAGGATTTCCCCAGTTGGAAATGATTGATAGAGAAGGCCCATACTACAGCATAAAAAAAGCAAAAATAGAGATTTTTGGAATGCAGAAATGTATATTGCTAACTACAATCATTAATTTACAATAAAATTATCCCAATTTGGGAGAATGTGTTGGTTCAAAGCTGACCGTTTATGATTCAACACGAACTTGTTTCTTCTCACAACTGTCACAGACAAGTAGGATTCTACAACTTTCATTTAATAGGTAAAAACAAGGGCTGCAGATGCTGGAAACCAGGAGTCTATAACTATCCTAAGGCATTTCAGTGAAGTGAAACGAGAACAAGGTTTTCTGAATTCAATACAGTAGTGTCAGAGGTCAGAATTGGAGCAGAATGGAGTTGAGTCACGAGCAGCAAGGTTCAAGCAGTACCCAATATACACAGAAATAGTTAAGTAGTTTACAGAAACAAGTTACAAGAAAAATCAAATGAGGTTTATGAATTTCAATGTCACTGCAAAGACAAGCACATAGACATTACAACCTAACAACTGCCTGACTGACAAATACAGGTGTAGCACAAACTGACAATGGATCTAAAAAACAAACTGCTGGAGAAACTCAGCAGGCCTGGCATCTGAGGGGTGAGAAAGTCAACATTTCAAGTCTGATATGATTCTTTAGAACTGAAAGGAGCTAAAATATGGTGCTTATAATTTGACAGTGGTGAAGGAACAGCATCTGAACAGATGATGAGTGTTCAGGGCAAAGGACAAATATAGCAATATTATTATTTAAGGAGGATTATATATTTACAGTAAGAGTAAATGTTCAGTGTGAAAAGGAGAAATTGTGTCCGCTCTGCCGATAGCAAAGCTGACAAGACACAAAAAGACACAGCCAAGGAAGGTAGGGAATAGAAGATAAATGGAGCACAGAGGTCCTAGAGGTTGTAAGGTGCCTAAGTGAAAAAAGAAGTACTGTTCCTTCAACTTGCACTGAGCTTCACTGGAACAGTGTGGCAGGCCTAGCATAGGAATTTTGGGAATGACAAGCAACCAGAAGGTCAGGGTGCTTCCAACTGCATGGGAATGTGAAAAATCACACAACACCAGGTTATAGTCCAATAGATTTACTTGGAAGCATGAGCTTTCAGAGCACTACTCCATCATCAGGGATTGTCCAAATCATGGCAATGTGAAGTAGTAAGGAAATGTTAGGAGTAATAGAAGAGTGGACCAGTTCGGTCCAGAGGAAATGGTGGAGAGCTTTCAGACGCTCCCGAACAGGGGTGGACTTAGAGGATTGTGCAATTATGGTGAAGAGCAGGCAGCCAAAGAAATTGAATTATGATACATTTAGATCTTTTAGTACTTTTCTCCAACTCATCCTCCTCATTTCTGATTAAACTTCTGCTATTTTCCCCCCAGTCACTCACTTTAGATGATGTCTTGTTTGAAAAACTTGGATTACACAAAGCTGGCCCCACTCACATGGATAGATACTGTCAAGGAACAATATGATGTGATTTTTAAAATTCATGCAGCTGAGAGCAGCATGAGATATATGGTTATAGCCCCATGAAATCCAGACTTATGTTATCTGCATGAAGTAACAAACAGAAAGGAGCACAGGAGTTTTAAATAATCTATATCTACCAGCAGTGGCTAGGCCTGCTGTCAGCAACTGTAACCATGGCAACTCAGTCAATGAACATAGTCATCTCTGAACAGTCTGAACATTTAGCATTACAAAACTGAATCAAAACTCAACTTAGATTGCAAGATTGTTTTAAAACAAAAGCAAATACCACATAGATCTCACACTCGCTTTTGATCCAAAATCTTACTCAAGATATTTCACAAAAATAGAGAGCTCTGTGCCCACAAGAAATAATAGCTATTAAATAATTTAATGTACTCCGCTTGAGAAGGAGACCTTTGCCTCTTACTTTGTTCCTCATTAACGTAGACTCCTCACGAAGAACAAGCTTGACATTTCCTCAATTTCGTACACTCCATTGCAACAGGGCTTTCATAAATGTGACAAAAACCCTGTTGGAAACATGGTTTGTGCATCAACACAAGATTGTGTCACTTAAGGCAGATCTTCATATTGGAAAATGGGAAGAATTCAGAGAAAATGAGATTTTAAAAAAAAGTCTCCTGCCCAAGCTCAAACAAAATAGAAAATTACTCAACAATGAATATTTGGTTGTCCACTGCTGCTGAACATTCTTGGTTCTATATATTCAAACAAAGACATTTTAGAATGCTGCTCCTCTTTGAAATTTATGTTAGCACAATAGTCTGTCACATTACACACACCCATGAGGGAAATACACAAGAGTGAACAAAGTTAAACAACCACAAAATAAACAACTGGGATCATATCCAACAGACTTTACTCTCCAACATCTTGGGAGTGAAACTGGACTACACTAAACAGTACAAAATGGGTGGCATTTGGATCAGTAACCCACTGGAAAATAAAAACCATCTACTTGGAAAATGTTGCCAATATTTAGGATTTTAAGAAAATATTTAAGAGTTTAAAATGCAAATCAAGTTAAAAGTGTGAACTAATGGAAATGAAGATTAATTACAGTGAATATTCAGTTGTCACTATTTGTTCCAAGCCCATTTCATGCTGATTGCATGAACCTATTTCATTCGCACTGAATCAAAGCCCTTTGAATAAAGCAAACTCAGTGGAAAAAGCAGCAGCAAAGGACAACCAATCTACAAGGGTGGCTCTTTCAGGTTTCATTCTCAAACCAACAGTTTAGGCCAGCAGATAAGCCCCTCAGGAACCATCAGGAAGATAAGTGAAACATTTGGTGATAGCCGATTGTTCTTTATTCATTTGTCATTCACCACAAAAATGTCAACACTCAATGAATGGATTAAAAATATATAAACATAAATGTATGCCATAAGAATCACAACAGTTGTGTGGGCTCAAATTCAATTCAGAAATTGTGACTACACACCAATGTTGCACAATGTTAACAAATATAATAGTCCCAATCCCATGTGACAGTCTTCTTTTGCTTCGAGCACCTATCTCTGATAATAATTTGATTTATTATATATGAAACACTTTTAGACATTTCTGCAAGGCATCATATATAAATGCTGATCATCTTTAGTTGTAGAAAAAGTTCACCCAGCTCAAAGGTTCACAGGTTTAATTTCTAGTCGGCATTAAGCTCATTGAAGCAATTATAATATTATAATTGCCTTTCACACCACTAAGCTGACAGAAAACAAATTAGTCAAGGTTATTGCTTCCAATTATACTGAAATGTGGCTGCCAGAAAAGTGTACCTCAATTGCAGAAAAATAAAAAAGGGTAGGGGGAATAGGGCTAGAATGTGGGTAACCTCACCCTTAGTGGGTAGGTACCATATTTTTGACAAATGATAGCAGTAAAGAGGTCATCAAGCTTGAGTGGGAGGTGAGGGAGGGGGTGATGAGTGAAGGGGCAGGAATTGGAGTCAGGAACAGGACTGAAATGTGGCACAACCTGCCACTCACTGACTCTAAGTACGGTACTATTGAATAATAGTGGTCAAATTGGCTTGTGGTCTACATGAATATACGCATGTGCCTCTTTCAGTTGTCTTCGCTCAATCAATGATATCTCTCATTCATCAAGATGCTTCAAATTTCTGAATTTGAACTGAACTGGCCAAGATGCATCCGGGGAAATTCATTTTATGCATTTGTTAACTCGGCTGGACTATTCCAACACACACCTAGCTGCCCCCAATTCAGGCCTCTTGGGTACATTCTCAATTTTAATTGCTCCACTATTAGTGATCCAACCTTCAGTTGCCTAGGCCCTACATCCTACTCTCCTTACATCTCTTAGCCTTTCAACTTTTAGAGTTTGTTGTCCTCCTTTCAGAAATTTGTCAAAAACCTAACAACATGACTAGGCTTTTGTCCAATTATCCAACATCTTTTCTTATTATGTTCTTGTGAAATACCTTGGGATGATTCATTACATTAAAGACACTATATAAATTCAAGTTGTTATTGAAGTTAGGAACACTGAATAATCTAACTTCAGTTCACAGAGTCACATTTCTAAGCAAAAATATCAATTTCGAGCCAAATTTTTTCAGAGGATTAGAATTTTCCAAGCAAAACTTGTAATTAAAGATTAAAATAAAGTTCAATAATAAAATCATGTTGGTATGCCAAGTTCCTTGAAGGTGCATATTGAGAGGTAGGTACCTCAGTCAAAGGGAAAGGTACCAATGTAAGGCAGATACAATATATTAAGATGAGAACAACCTGATTGAAGGGAAGAATGAAAGGTTAAGAAATAACGTGTTTTCCAAGTACTACAAAAGAAACTTTACAGCTAAACCTTATAAATGGACCTGGTGAACATCTGTCAGATTTATTCTTTTGAGGGCACAGCAACCTAATTTAGTTTAGCCTAGATCCTGAATATAGAAGGAAAAACAGACTTCAGGGAAATTATTTAAAATGTTCCCAATTTTTAGAACATTGCTGAGCAAAATTGAAAAAAGTGAAAACATTTAACAGTGTCTCGATTCAAGTTTTGCCTTCAAGAGCTCCTGCCTGCTTTTATATGTATTTATTCACACGCAAAGACCTAACCATAGCATGTGGACTGCAACAGTTCAAGGCAGCAGCTCAGCACCATCTTCTCAAGGGCAACTATGGACAGAATACAGGAAAGTGATGAGTACTTGGTGGGGTGATGTAAAAGGTAAACATCTTCCCTCAATGTCAGCAAATCAAAAGAGCTGTTCGTTTACTTCAGGTAGCAAGGTAGAGCTAAGGGGTCACCTTATACAGGTTTATAAAATCATGAGGAGTATGGATAGGGTGAATAGCCAAGGTCTTTTTCCTTGAGGAGAGTCCAGAACTGGAGGGTTTGACCAATAGGGTGAGGCTGAATAGGCTGGGCCATTATTTCTCCTGGAGCGTCAGAGGCTAAGGGGTCACCTTATACAGGTTTATAAAATCATGAGTAGTATGGATAGGGTGAATGGCCAAGGGCTTTTTTCTTTGAGGAGAGTCCAGAACTTGACGACCTAAGTTTAAGGTGAGAGGGGAAAGATTTAAAAAAGAATCTGAGGGGTAACTTTTTCATTCACAGGGTGGTATGTGTATGGGACAAGCTGCTAGAGGAAGTGGTGGAGGCAGGTACAATAACAACATGTGAAAGCCATCTAGGTGGGTACATAAATAGGAAAGGTTTAGGGGAATATGTGCCAATTGCTGGCAAATGGGACTAGGTCAGATCAGGATGTTTGGATGGCACAGGCAAGTTGCAGCGGAGCATCTGTTGCTATGCTTTATGACTCTAAATCTAGTCTCTACAGCATCCATAATTTTAATAACTCCCCTACAGTTGGTCATGCCACTAGTTGCCTAGGCCTTAATTTCTGGAATTTCCTCTCGGCATATCTCCTCCTATTTTTCCTTCTTTAAGAGGCACCTAAAATCCTAACTCTGACAAAACTTTGTGTCATTCGTCCCACATCATGTCAAATTTTACTTTGTAATTCTTCCAAAGTTTTTGGAATTTTTATAAATTACATTAAAAGCAGTACTTAACTATAAATCTCAAATTATTATTCAATAATCCTTCAGATTACATTAAAGTAATTGTCACTTGAATTCTTAATGTTATGTTAACACCTTCTGTTACTCTAACATCTTTTTTAATTTTCATGGTCACTTTGGCATTGTTGTGTCATTTTGGTCCATTGAGCCAAAGCTGGCACCAACACTGATGAAAGTACAAGCCCAAATTTGTTTCAGTGTACAAGTAGCTTTTTAATGCAGTACAATTCTAGCCTTACAACTGGTCTTCCTTTCAGTTTAACTTGTTAGATTTAATATTGCTCTTTTTCTTAAGAAAATAACTTCAGACAAAAATTGGCTACCATCTGTGAATATTTTTCCACTACTATTGTACGAATGTTGTTTGAACTGTAAACAAGTAACCGTAAATCATTATCCACTTCAGCAAGCTATAACTCCTTCACAGTTAGCACACATTTATTACAGGGTTTAAATGAATATTTAGGCACCCTGGTCTGTTAGCTCTAACAGTTAGAGTGTGGTTTACTGATGTCAAGATCATGGGCTCAATCCCGATACTGACCAAAGCTGCGAGCCTCCAGCCAAGACTCTGAGGTTTAGCATTTTGAGCCCTCCTATGGCATTATGGTAGTGTCCCTGCCCCAGACCAGAGAGGCCTGGGTTCAAGTGTCACCTGCTCCTGAGATGTACAATAACATCTCTGAACAGTTGACAAGAAACATAGGTCAAATGAAAAACAAATGGATATTGGTGCATTGCCCTTAACAAGCTTTACTTGCAAATATTCAATTGGGTCACGTGTGTTTTCCAGTTGGTGGAAAAAATTTTAAAACGCTCTCTTCAAAGGTGTCTTCATTTTTCGTCTCACTGGGGAAAAAAAAAGGTAAAAAAGATAAAGCAGACTTCAGGGCCCTCTTGTGATAGTGCTGGACCAGGAGACCTGGGTTCAAGTCCCACGTGCTTCACAGGTGTGTAATACATCTCTGAACAGGTTGATCAGAAAAATACTGAAAGATACAGATATTTGTGTGAAGACTCCAACTGATATATCTGAAATTTCCAAACTGATTTCAGTGAATAACTTGGGTTTGTGGATGAAAAGAGAGAAAGAAAGCATTCATTTTTCATTTTGCTACAATCATCATAATCTCTTTGCCAACAAAATCAGAAGGGTCATTGGACCCAAGACAAAAACCGCTTTCTCTTCATAGATGCTGCCAGATTTGCTGAAATTTTCCAGTAATTCCTGATTTTGTTTCTGATTTCCAGCATCCACAGTTCTTTGTTTTATTTAGTCTCATTGCCATCTGACTAGATCTAAATTTCAGTTTGTATTTTCCTTCTGTTTTTCGATGTAAAAAGTTCTGCTACGTAAATTTCCCTTGTTAAACATTATGTTTCTTTTCATGTCTCATTACTGTCTTCATAGCCCTTTGCAACCCAATACAATACCTCAAAGGAGAAGGATCACCAACATCTTCTCAAAGTAACTATCAATGAGCAATAAATCTTATCAGCATCACCTGCATTCTCAAAACAAAGAGTCATATTTTCTATTATTCAAATTATACTTCACATTTTGTTAAAATTGAAAGACTCAATTACAGATGCTGTTTGACAACCAGTCACCTTTCAAACTTTTTTTTTAAATCAACCTGTTTGGATATATTATGACATGCCATCATGTAAGGGGAAACTTAACCCTGGACTTCCTAGCCCAAATGTAGGGACACTGACACTATACCACAAGAACACTCACACCTACCAATTATCTTTTATCCTGGCATAAGTGCAGTACTCTGCCAATTTAATTTACCACAATTATATACACTATATTTTGCAGACAAACTAAAACCAAGATTTTTGGATATGCACCATTTCATGTTATCCAAGCCTTCAACAATATCAGTCATTACCAAAAGATGTGTAAGCAGTATATGCACTTTGTGAATTCATGTTCCAGATTACCTCAATAAATACGTTTTAGAAAACACCCAAGCCAAAACCAGTTAAATCTAGAGAAACAAGACAATAATAAATCTTATGCAGCAAATTAATTTATTCTGAAGAAGCAATACAGAGAACAAATGTTTGTGTCTGCTGGAAATCAAATAGGATTTCAAGAATTGCTGGAAATTCATAAAACAGCTGAAATGCAAAGAGATTAAGGGTTGAAATTTCAGGTGAGATTCCATCAGAAACTTAAACTCACCCAAAGAATCTATAAAAATACAGTTTCATAATGTGTTAGATGATGATATCAAGATAAAGATAACATTAGCACTCTAATGCTCCTGCATGTTATGTGCAATGGTCTATTTTTGTCATTAGGAGATAGTGAAAACAGCAACTGCTGGAATGTCAGAATTGATAAAGTATGGTGCTGGAAAAGCACACTAGGTCAGACAGCATTTGAGGAGCAAGAGTGCGTTTTGGGCATACCCTTTCATCAGGACTGGGGAGGGGTAAGGGGACTGAGAAACAAATAGTGGGAGGGTGTGGGGCTAGGGGAAAGGTAGGTGGGATTTGGATAGGTAGGTGAAGGTAGGAGGTAATTGTGATAGGTTGGTGGAAAATTTAAAGCGGATAAGTGGGAAGGAAGATGGAGAGGTAGGTCAGTTCAAGAGGGCGGTGCCAAGTAGGAGGATTGGATCTGGCATGGGGTGCAAGCTGGGGAGATTTGGAAGCTGGTGAATTCAATGTTGAGGCCATGTGGTTGTAGGCTCCCAAGGCGGAAGATGAGGTGCTCTTCCTCTAGTTTATAGATTATCTTGTTTACGCAGTAGAGGAGGCCCAGATGAACATATCATGTGGGGAGTGAGAGGGGGAGTTTGAAATAGATGGCGATAGGAAGGTGGGGTTGGTTGGCACGTATGGGGCAGAGATGTTTCCTGAACGATTCCGCGACTTTGCACCCAGTCTCTCTGATGTAGAGGAGACCATGTTGAGAGCATCAATGCAGTAAATGAGGTTTGAGGATATGCAAGTAAATCTCTGCTGGAATTGGAATGATCCTTTGGAGCCCTGGGGGGATGTTGGGTGGGGTGGGAGGGGGGGGGGGGGGGGGGGGGGGGGTGGTGGATGCAGCTTTTGCACCGCTTATGGCGGCAGGGAAAGTGCCAGGTGTGGGGGGGGGGGGGGGGGGTCAGTGGAGAGTGTGGACCCAACTAGGGAGTCTCAGAGGGAACAGTCACTACAGAACACAAATAGGGGTGGGTGGGAAATTTATTTTAGGTGGTCGTGACTGACTATTTTCTCCACCTACAGTCAGACCCCAACACCAAAACTATATTTCCCTCCCCATCCTTATCTGTGTTCCACAGGGACCATTCCATCTCAAACTCCCTCGTTAGGTCCACACTCTCCACCAAACCCTTCTCCACACATGCCACCTTCCCCTGCCACCATAAAAGAGGCGCAAATCGGCGCCGACACCGCTTTCCAAGACCCCAGAGGATTATTCCAAATCCGTCAGAGATTTGCTTGCATGTTCTCAAACATACTTTACTGCATCCGCTGCTGTCGATGTTGACTTCTCTACATCGGAGAGATCAAAAGCAAACTCTCATAATAGTTCACAGTACACCCCTAGTCCGTATCCACCAACCAACCCCACCTTCCTGTAGCCATCTATTTCAAACTCTTTTCCCCCCCCCCACTCTCCCCATCAACCAATCACAGCCACTTCCTACCTTCACCCACTGATCGCCATCCCACCTACATTTCCCCTAGTCCCACCCCCCCATTTATTTTTCAGCCTCCTCATGGCACCCCAGCGCTGGTGAAGGGTTATGCCTGAAATATCGACTCTCTTGCTCCTCAGATGCTGTGGTGAAAGGGTTAAAATTGTGTCCCAATACATGTGTGAATCTAACCGAAAATGGAAGGTGTCGCTTAGTCCCGTGTGAATCTTGTTATACACCTTCCCGTGTGAATCGTCTTATCTGTATGTAACCAGAATGGAATGTGTTTTTTAGCCTTGCTCTGCTGTTCACATGAATGTTTATATCTGGAAAAGGGTATATCAGCTGGAGAAGTCTCCAGTTCGGTGAGTCTGCTCCGGGGTTACGTTTAACCGCCGAGCGTGGGTTGTTGGCAACCGCTCTACAAGAACTGACGGCTCCCAGTTTTGGTAACACGTAGAGTGAGTATAAACCAGACCCGTTGTAAGTACGAGACTGGTTGTGGGGACACTGCGGGGAATAAAACTATATTCTAGCAGACTCGCCTCTTGGCTGTTTGTTCTGTGTCAGACTACTTTCCTGCGAGCCTGGTCCTTGACCTTGAGAATTTTTTTTAAAACATTTTGGCGTAGTCGGCAGGATCAATCGCAATTGAGGAAAGATTTTGATACAGAACAATGTTTTGGAAAAAGGCTAAGAAACCAGAGGAACAAGCTGTGGAGGTCCTGACCGTCCCGGGATGGCATGGGCCGTGGCATGGCGTGGCAGTTTGTTTGAGAAATGGTGGGGGGCGACCGGAGGACTGGGAGGCCGAGGGCGTAGGAACCCCAGGGTCGCTGCTGTCCACCCTTGAGAGGATCCCAGTCCTGCCGAAGAACCCATTGCCTGGGGTACAGCGGAGGATGTGGGCCTGTGCGGCGGCTTGTAGACAACAGTCAGACAAGCGCCAAAAAGCTGAAGCAGAATTAGCCCTCCTGAAACATGAGCAGGGACTCAGTTCGGGAGATGCCTCTATGTTGAGGCAGGAAATTATGAAGTTAAAAGCTGAATTGACAGCATTAACTGAACTAGCAGGACGAACTATTATGTATTTGTCTGCTAAGAAACGGAAAGAGAAAAGGAAGGTCCCTCGAACCCCGGACCCGGTACAAGTACGGGCGTTTGTAGCCCAGTTAAATAACGGGGATCGGTGGGATATCGATCATTGGGATGGGAACATTTGGGGAGATTTAGATGATCAGTACGAAGAGGACCCACCCGTACTCCAAGCTAAACCAGTGGTTAGGAGAAAGCAGGTTCAGAGACGTCTCCCAGTGCAACGGGAGGTAATGTTAGATGAGAAAGGAAACCCTATACGGAATGAACAAGGGGAGGCAATTATGCATGAATTACCGCGGGCCCAGCCTCCCGCAGAATTCTCTGAATTAACGGAAGACTTCACTACCGATGAGGTGCTGTTTATCACCCAGAAAACCCGACGTAATCCTGGGGAGCCGTTAGAGCTATGGCTAATTCGGCTCCTCGAGGAAGGGGGGCAACAAGTGCAGGTAGACTATCAGGATGCTCCCAAGTTTGGTGGATTAGCAAAGGATGCTGCCATAGACCTGGGGTACCGCAACCAAGCCAAGGATATGGTAATAGATCGCAGTATGGGGACCCTATTTGGGATGTATGCCAGGGCAGTGGCCGAACAGTATCCCTTCCCGTCCGATTGGCCCCCCTTGGAAGGAACTTGGACAACGATTAAGGAAGGGGTTCAGAGGCTAACCCGTTTGTGTGTGCGGGATGCCCTGTTGCTGGGAGTGCTGGACGAGGTAGATAACACAAATGTTAGTAGACAGACTAGAGACCATCTAGTGAAGACTGCCCCCCCCCATTATAAACCACTGTTATTAACCATAATGTTGAGTGGACGGGGAGAAACCCTAGGAGATGCCCGTAGTATGATGAGGGAGATGGGTGGTTTGGGGGATTGGGGACCCACAACCCGTGCTTCTCAGGGGGGCACGGAGGGGCGTCGCCCTGAGGCTCGAGCAGGGGGAAAAGTAAACCCTAATCAAGGAAGTAACCAAGGCCCCTCACGGCGTGCTTTGTGGCAAGCTTTGATACGGGCGCAGGTCCCAGCATCGGAGATTGATGGCCTACCTACACCGGAATTAAAAGACTTATGCAGACGAAAGGGACTGAAGGTGTCCCGGGTAGAGACGGAGTCCCGACCCACTATGGAAGACCTAGTGGAATTACTAACACAAAAATGTCAGACACGGGGTCCGGTTGTTAATGAGCCTCGAAGGGGTAGAACTTCCACTTCCCAGCGGTGGGAATCCTCGGAGGACGAGGAGGAGGAGGAGGTACGGCCTCCCCTCCGAGAGTGTTATAAAGTGGATAGGCGTGGCCGGAAACCTAGTAAGAAAGGCAAGAACAAAGAAGGGCGAGGCAAACGTCTTTACCCAGTGCTGTCTGGGGAAGATGAATGGGAGGAACAATAGGAATCGGGCCAAGCCCCAAGGGTTTGCCCACGAACGAGCCAATGGTCAGCAGACGACATTCGACCTCATGTATCATTGACTATCTATTGGCGCAAATCCGTCCAAACCGTTATGGCTCTAGTGGACACAGGGGCGGAGGCCACCTTAATCTATGGGACGCCCCATAAGTTTAAAGGAACCCCAGTCACGCTGGTTGGGCTGGGAGGTAATCTGATTGAAGGAAGAACAGTACAATTGCCCCTAAAGATAGGTACAATGCCCATTAAAACTTATTCAATTATCATTACACCGGTTAGAGAATGGATCCTGGGAATGGACATTCTGGCCGGTTTAACACTTCACCTCCAACAAGGGAAGTTTGAATTTGGAATCACGAAAATGGCTTTGCGCTGTAGGACGGTGTTAGTGGGAAAGGTTAAGATGGACCCCTTCCCCATCCCGATCGCCGATCGCGTAATAAGTCTTAGACAGTATAGGATTCCCGGCGGACATAAAGAAATATCCGCCACAATTAAGGATTATTTGGAAGCGGGAGTGCTTAGGACATGCACCACGGCGTGGAATAACCCCTTATGGCCCGTACATAAAGCCGATGGGTCATGGCGGATGACGGTAGATTATCGGCAACTAAACCGTCACACTCCGGCCTTGACGGCAGCGGTCCCGGATGCCGTCACTATTATAGGACGAATCCAACATCATCCAGGGGTGTGGTACGGAGTAATTGATTTGGCTAATGCCTTCTTCACAATTCCTATTCCCGAAGATAGGCAGGAACAGTTCGCATTCACTTGGGAGGGTAGACAATTCACGTTCACACGACTGCCCCAAGGATATCTGCATAGCCCTACTATCTGCCACCGGATAGTTGCAGAACACTTGGCTGCCTTTAAAGTGCCTGACGAAGTGATGATCTCGCACTATATTGACGATATGATGATACAGGGGACAAGTCAGAAGCAGGTTCAGGAATTGCTGGACCAACTGGTTCAACATATGCGAGGATATGGGTGGGAGATCAACCCAGCCAAAATCCAGGGTCCCTCACAAACGGTAAAATTCTTAGGAATCGTGTGGAACAAGGGGGAAAGGGAAATCACTGCGAAAGCTAAAAATAAGATTCAGGTCTTTGCCGTCCCTCACACCCAGAAGGACGTGCAGCAATTTATTGGGTTATTCGGATTCTGGAGACAGCATATTCCCCATTTAGGACAAATTTTAAAACCTTTGTATCGAGTTACGAGGAAAAAGGCAGCGTTCGAATGGACGGAGGTCCATCAAACTGCATTTGAAATGGCCAAGCAAGCGATACAGCAAGCTGTATCCTTGGGAAAGATACAGTCAGGACCTGTAGAACTGCAAGTCTCAGCACAGGGGGATTATGCCAATTGGAGCTTATGGCAAAAACAGGAAAGGACCCGTAAGCCACTGGGATTTTGGTCCCGAAAATTACCCCCGGCAGGGGAACGGTATACCCCCTTTGAGAAACAGTTATTAGCATGCTACTGGGGCTTGGTGGAAACCGAAGCCCTGACCATTGGACATGAAGTGATCATGAGAACAGCTATCCCTATTCTTCCGTGGGTACTTAGTGACCCCACTACCCACCGAATAGGAACTGCCCAAGAGAGCAGCATCATTAAATGGAAATGGTATGTGTCGGAGAGAGTGCGGACTGGACAGAAAGGAGTGTCAGTCCTACATGAGCAAGTGGCGGAGGCCCCTGAGGAAGGGGAAAAGCGGTTTGAGGTGATTGAATACAAGGAATCACCCGTTAAGATGGGAAAACGGTATGATGAACTGACCCCGGATGAACAAGCCACGGCTTGGTTCGTAGATGGGTCAGCCCAATGGAAAGCGGGACAGCGTAGATGGAAAGCTGCCGCCTTTAACCCAAAACAAGGCACTACCCTAGAAGAATTAGGGGAGGGAAAAAGTAGTCAGTGGGCAGAATTAAAGGCAGTGCATATGGTAGTCATGCAAGCAGGGGTCATGGGAGTTTGTTTGTTCTCTGACTCGTGGTCAGTGGTTAACGGCATGACACAATGGATGCCAACTTGGCAGGCCAATCAGTGGATGATCCAGAATAGGGAAGTGTGGGGTAAACAGTTATG
This sequence comes from Chiloscyllium plagiosum, assembly GCF_037043375.1. NCBI lineage: Eukaryota > Metazoa > Chordata > Chondrichthyes > Orectolobiformes > Hemiscylliidae > Chiloscyllium > Chiloscyllium plagiosum. The sequence goes on from NW_028270141.1 coordinate 63,850,324, forward strand.
GGAGGATATATGGGAGAAAGCTCAATACCTGGTCATATACATCACCCACGTAGATGCCCATACCTCTCGAAATGATGTGGAAGCTCTACATAACCGATATGTGGATGGTATCGTCCGAACCATGATGGTGCAAAGGGGCACCTCAGTGGACCTAGCTAGATGGGCACACCTTAAGGCTGGGCACTGGGGAGTGCAAGGAACCTTGCACTGGGCTCGAGACCGAGGAATAGATCTTATGGTAGATGATGTTAAGACTGCAGTAAACCAGTGTGAGCAGTGTCAACATCAGCGGCAGGGAGTGCCCCAACACATGATGGGACATATCCATCGGGGGGATGGTCCGGGACAGAGCTGGCAAATGGACTTTGTGGGTCCCCTACCCTCCTCACAAGGATGTAACCACATATGTACAGCTGTGGACACTATGTCTGGGGTTTTGGTAGCCCATCCCTGTCGTCACAACAATCAACAGGCTACCTTGCGATGTTTAGATTTGATTGAACAATTTTATGGATTGCCCATACAGGTCCAGAGTGACAATGGCTCCCATTTCACAGGAAGGGCGGTAAAGCAGTGGTGTCACGATAACCACGTGGAATGGGTTTATCATGTACCCTATCACCCACAAGCTGCGGGACTTATAGAACGAATGAATGGGCTTCTGAAGTCCTCACTACGAAAAGCAGGAGGTTGCAATGACTTAACAGGTTGGAGGAAGCAACTAATTCGGGTGGTGAAACAAATTAATAACCGCCCATTAGGAAATGGGGTAACACCCTTGAATAGGATGATACGAGTATGTGATACCCCAAAGACTCAGCCTATTAAAATGTGGAAGTTCGCTGAGGAAGCTGATATTCCCGTAAGGGCCACGCCGGCTTCGGCTGGACTGGACCTACGAGCACTAACTGCCCAGACTTTGATCCAACAGAAACCTACGGTGATTAAGACCGGGTTAGGGTTGATTTGTCCCCCTGGAACCTATGGGCATATCCTCCCGCGGTCGGGACTGTCACTAAAGGGGATTGATGTGATGGCAGGCGTAATTGACGCAGACTACCAAGGGGAGTTGGGGGTGATCCTGGTCAACATCACCGCTGAACCTTACGTGATACAGAAGGGGGACAGAATAGCGCAATTGGTCATTAAGCCATGTAACCTTACAACGGTGGAAGAGATGGGAGCTCCCGTTACGGTTACTGAGCGTGGGACGGGGGGATTTGGGTCTACTGACACTAAGGGGGCCAAGGTATGGGTGCGCCAGACGACCGGCCCCCCCAGGCCGGCCGAAATCATAGCACAGGGGAAGGACAGTCTGGTCACCATTATGTACCCCGGAGACCCGACCTGGGCAAACGTCCCGGCGAACCAGTGCTACTTACGTGAGACCTAAATAATGTTGTAATTGCTATGCACCCGCAGGCTGACCCTCCGCCTTGAACATGGGGTGGTCATGGGGATTGCGACTCCTATTGGCGATGTTCGCGATCGGATGGCCACTCCAGGGCATCGGTATCACGGCCTGGACGCTGGTACCGGTCGCCCGCCATGAGGTGCGGTGGGAGGCCAGTAGCCAGCGACGGACGCAGGACGACTTTACATGTGAACCCGGTCAGCAGTGCGTTGTTCTGACTCTCACCAGCGACTGTCAATTGTACACGTGTGCACAGTGCTACATGCGCCGGGATGGGGAAAAATATGACATATCGTTCATACCGCCTAATTGCACCCTGGTGGTAAATGCCCAAGTCAAGACGTGTTTGTGGGACCGACGCACCCAGACATGCGGGACAACGGGGACTCATTGGAGCGTCACAGCTCGGGGGGAAGATCTGTGGCTGCGCAATGCCACCGATATTCGGAATCGTCATCGATTCATGTGGTTAATAATGGTACTGCCCTCGACGAACGCCCCGTCTGAGGCGTTATTAAACCCCACGCGGGGCGGGCCAGCACCGAAGAGGGGTGCCACGGGGGGCGTGCGGTCGCATCGAACACAGTTGGCCCCTATTATGTCGACTTGTCAACAGATGGCCCGGGCGGTACTGCACACTGATGTTCATTGGCGGGTACAGTTGCCCCTCATACCCGAGTGTCATACCAAGAGGCGGCGACGAGCGTGGTACGACACCCTGCTGGGAGGCGCAGGAACTGTTATGGGTATCTCGAATGCCATTGACTCTGAGGTAACCCGTACTAAATTATCTAACACGGGACAGGCCACCTCACAAGGACTACATACTATTGGAAGGTGGATGCCATCCGTAATGATGACTCAAGGAGAGACAGCTGAAATAATGATACGATCTCTGCAATGGGAACTGGATGTCTGGGGCGCCACTCAGGAACTGTTTGAGAACATTACGGCTCAGTTAAATTGGACTGCCTGTCATATTCAAATGTTGCATGCTCAAATACAGAAAGAACGCTTTTTGCGTGTGGTAACATCCCCCAATGTACAGGCGTGGAGGGGACTATGGAATGTATCTGAGAAATTGTGGATGATAACCCATCCAGAGCGAACATGGTGTAACGCAACTATGTGTAACGGATACTTTGTTACCATGAATGTAACCCACACTGTTACGGTCTGTCGATATTATGTATTACCAGTGATTACATCTTCTGGATATTATTTTCTGAAGACAAGGGGACAGTGGTTTAGCCCAGATACCAATATTACCTATGATCTGTCCGCTTGTGAACAGACTGATCAGGGGAAAACTTGCCTACTGATGGACAGGTATCGGGACCCTTGCTTGACTAAGGGAACGGCCCTGTGCGAATGGACTGTTGAGACTCCAAGGGACATGATGTGGCAGGTTGGGCCACACACGCTCTGTGTGGCTACCAATAATCCACATCCTATGCTTCCCTCAGCACCGTTCTCGGGATGCCTCTCAAATGTCTATCAGTGGCACTGGCAGAATCACACCTATTTGTTGACCACTTATAGCAGTGCTCGCCACTTTACCAAGGTGCAGTGGAAAGTGCTGAGGAATCCCTGGAACATTTCCCTGGATCGGTTTAAGCGGGCATTGGACCGATCCGAGGAGCTTAAGCAGATATTACGAAAACATCAAACCAATGTCACCAAGGTTACGGTGTCTACCTTTATACATGGACAGGAGGTAGTACATGCTGCCCGTGTAGTGGACGTGGAGTCAGCTCATCATTGGTGGGACATATTGAGTGGTATGTCCTCCACTGCGGGGACATTCCTGTTCCCACCCTTGTCGATCCTGGTAGCGGTCCTGGTGATTTTAACATGCTGTAATGTCCTGACTTGCTTGTATATTTGGCGTGTACGTAGGCGCTTGTTAGAAAGAATACATATGGGCATAATGTAACACATGTATTGGGTCAAGCAGTGGAATGTGGTGTAAAATTATGTCCCAATACATGTGTGAATCATTATGCAACACATGTATTGGGCCAAGCAGTGGAATGTGGTGAAAGGGTTAAAATTGTGTCCCAATACATGTGTGAATCTAACCGAAAATGGAAGGTGTCGCTTAGTCCCGTGTGAATCTTGTTATACACCTTCCCGTGTGAATCGTCTTATCTGTATGTAACCAGAATGGAATGTGTTTTTTAGCCTTGCTCTGCTGTTCACATGAATGTTTATATCTGGAAAAGGGTATATCAGCTGGAGAAGTCTCCAGTTCGGTGAGTCTGCTCCGGGGTTACGTTTAACCGCCGAGCGTGGGTTGTTGGCAACCGCTCTACAAGAACTGACGGCTCCCAGTTTTGGTAACACGTAGAGTGAGTATAAACCAGACCCGTTGTAAGTACGAGACTGGTTGTGGGGACACTGCGGGGAATAAAACTATATTCTAGCAGACTCGCCTCTTGGCTGTTTGTTCTGTGTCAGACTACTTTCCTGCGAGCCTGGTCCTTGACCTTGAGAATTTTTTTTAAAACAGATGCTGCCTGACCTGCTGTGCCTTTTCCAGCGCCACACTTTATTGACTCTATTTTTTTGTCATTGACTATATTGTCTCTTAACTTGGCAAAGTATTTAGCTCACAAGTAAACACCAACAGCACAAATCCTGTACTTGTGGACAAAACAGCAAATGTTGAGGGATACAACATACATTCAAACTAATAATATTTCATTAACCAAGAGTGACTTTGAGGCCAATGAAGTTTTATTTAAAATGGTTTCTTGGGCATTTATTCCAAGTGAACTCTGAGCATCAAAATCAAATCTATTAAGTATTCAAGTGCTTAAATACCTATTTAAGAAGCTTACTGAATTATTTTAGTCCATGTGGACCAAAGAACTGCCTGGCAAAAATACAAACATACCTCCACCTCCACCTGTATATTAAAATAGAAGAAGTTTCTTTCTGGTTTAATCATAAAAGAAATCTGGCAAAACCTTCATCAGAATCCTTCTGAACAGTTGAGCACAACAGCTTGTCCAAGTCAACCATTGAGTCACCTTCACAAAAGGTGACTCAATGGTTAGCACTGCTCTCTCTCAGCACCAGGGACCCAGGTTCAAATCCATCCTCAGTCAACTGTCTGTGTAGAGTTTACATATTCTCCCCATGTCTGCGTGGATTTCCTCTGTTTGCTCCTCTTTCCTTCCACAGCCCAAAGGTGTGCAGGTTAGGTGGACTGGCCATGCTAAATTGCCCATAGTGTGCAGGGATATGCAGGCTAAGTGGAATAGCCATGGGAAATGCAGGGTTAGAGAAATAGGGTAAGTGGTGGGTCTGGGTGGGATGCTCTTTGGAGGGTCAATGCAGAATTGATGAGCTGAATGGCCTACTTCTACACTGTCGGGATTCTGAGTGCAGTCAGGCAGGTCTAGGAGAAATGCCAAGAACAAAACGTGGACCACTATACCGCATTTATTGATTTGAACAAGGTGCTTGACACAGAGCCATGGAAGCCTTTGAAACCTGCTCATGACATACTCAGAATTTCTCAACTTCGTTTGCCCATTTCCGAAGCCATGCTGACTCTGCTTGATCAAGTTATGCATTTCTAAATGCTCTGCTATTACATCTTTTATAATAGATTCTAAGGGTTTTCTCAATAAGAAAATATACAACTGCTAAGTTTACAGATGACACAAAAAATGGATGGGAAAGAAAGCACAGGTAGCTCTCCAATAACGCAGTAGTTGCATTCCCATGGGACACCATGTTACAGAAAATCATTCAATAGAAATAATGGGGCGTATGGAAAAAAACAGGGTTAGGGGCAACCCACCTAAAATCAAAACAAAAATATTAGGTTAGCCTAACACAAACAAATTGTGTTACAGCCAAATGACACTTAAGAAACCGGCTTTATAGGAGAATTACCTGTAGTGAGGGTGATATATTGAATCTATAGAATAATGTAGACATATTAAGTAAGTGGGTTAAAATCTTGCCAGATAGAATATAATGTGAAGAAAAAAAAGCAGAATAGAGCAGCTGAATGGAGAAATACTGCAGAAAGCCACAACACAGGGGATTTGGATGTCCTTGTACGTTAGCATCAAAGTTCAGTGGGTAATAAGGAAAGAAAGTGGAATGTTGGCCATTATTTCACAGGGAATGGAGTATAAAAATAAGGAATTCTTTCAAAAATAATACAAGGTGCTAGCCTGAATGCAGCAGAAAAACTGTCAACAGTTCTGGGTCCCTTATCAAAGGTATGACATACTGGTACTGAACGCAGTCCAGAGAAGGTACACAAGATTTGGAGGGACTGCCTTACAAGACAGGTTAAATACATTGGGCATATACCCATTAGAATAGAGAAGAAAGAGAGATGACTTTATTGCAACAAACAAGATTCTTAGGGGATTTAACAGGGTAGGTGTGAAAATATTGTTTCTCTTGAAAGAGATTTTAGGTATGAAGGACACATTTTGAGAATAAGGGGTCACTCTTTTAAGGCAGGCAGAGGTGAAGAGGAAACTTTGAAGCTAGTGAAACTGTGGAATTTTGCTGCCAAGGGCTGTTGAGATTGAGTCCTTAATTATATTCAAGGCCGAGAAAGACAGATGTTTTAAATCAGCAAGGGAATCAAGGGTTATGGAAATAAGGTGGAGTTGAGGTTTATTATAACAGCCATGATCTCATTGAATAGCACAGTAGACTCACTGTGCCAAATGGTCTGTTTCTATTCCTGTGCCTTATGGTTTTATAGTTGTGTATTCTGGAAGGTGATGAGTCAGCAGATGTGCTGGCAGTCATTAAAACATGACAGTCAGTTAAACAGAGCTGGTTGCTCATGCTAACTCCCTTCAGTTTAATTCTTTGTTTGGAAATGCTTGCTGATGTCTTCCTGGAATTCGAATCAGGTACTGCACAGGGAGGAAGCTCCTCAATCTCAATTCCAGGCAAAGTCCAAACTATCAGTTCTTCATGAATGACTATTTGTATGTACAATAGCTGGTTCAGAACTGGATATGAAATGTTCTTCAATGCAGTGGGACAACAGTCTTATGACCAGCACTAAGAAAAAGCAACTCTCTTCTAGGAAAGGCCCATCTCAAGCGCAAAGTTTCTGTCCATGATCAGGACATTAACTGTGCAAAAGTTAATTATCTCAACAGGACGCTCTTCCTCAAGGTTTCAATCTTGACAATGAAACATGCAAAAATTGCCACAGCAAGCACATTCTTTAGTAGATTTTGGTCACAACAGTCGGCACAAAGAGGAGCAAGTCTACCTACCAAAGTCTACAGAGTATTGCTTCTCCCTACTCTATATATAAAGAAACTTGAACTGGGTACCAATGTCATGGCAAGAAGCTCAACCACTTTTGTCCAAGCTGCATCTGGAAACTTTTGAAGGTTAGATGGTAGGATAAATCATGAGGCATCGAAGTGTTCACTGAATTGCCAAGGATCCACATTATAGTGGGACAGTCAAGTAGAGCCGAAGGGCAACCTTCCTTTGAAACACATATCAGAGACAGAGAGAAAATCAGAGCCAAAAATCTATCCAAAAATTCAACTGAGTATCATAATAGGTCTGTGTCCTGTCCTATTATAATAGGCGCTGCCGGAACCAGATCGGCATTAGCAGTCACCCATGTTTGCATTGGAACTCTCCAGGCCATCCCAAGCAATTATCATTTTCCATTCTGAAGAAGAACACGCCTCCTTTCCCGCTCACATGTACAACCCATTTTTGTTTTTTTACGTATTTGTATTTCAATAAGAATAATTGTTTGAAATAGAGTAAATTATGGACTAAACTGAAAAAGTCTTATATGCAGTTTGCAATTAACTTCAAACTAAACCCTAAGAAATGCAAGAAACCGAACAAGAGTTAAAGGAAAATGAAATTTCTGCAAACGCACTCAAGTCAAAAAAAACTCCAGCCTTTTTCAATCCAGAATTACCAACTCCACCTTTCCATAAAAATCAGTCCATTGGATTCACTTGTTACAATTTAGGTGTATTACGTTAAGTTGCATATGAACAGGTTTTTTTGTTTCAAAACGCTAAAAGCCACAACATAGTTGATGTAGCAATGGGATTATTCATATACAATTATCGCCACCCAAATGCAGTCGTTCAAAAAGATAAAAAGTCTTCACTCAACAGGGCGGGCGTAAGGACCCAGAGAAACGTGCACCGTTTTAATTGTATGGGAGAAAGGCCCAAATAATAAAGCAGCGACTTTCATCTTGCATTTTAAAAACGACAAGCAAACACTACAGCCTCAATCACGCAAGTCTCCAAATGCAACTTCTGTGTTTTTTTTTTATTTTATTGGAAGGATAGCCTCGGAATCTCGTCAATGGCTGTGAGCAGCCACCTCCCTCTTCAGCCTGTCATTGTAACGCGCCCAGCATTTCAGCAGAAAAAAAAACTTACTCTGGTGTCTGGCCATCCCCCAGCTGTGCCTGCTAATACTGGGGCTCCGAATCAGCGCCCGGCCGGCTGACTTTAGAGCGTCCATAGTTGGCAAATGCGAGGTACATGCAGCGGGTGTGGAGCTGCTCGGTTCCCCAGTTCCTGAGTGAGTGATGGCCAGTGAGAGAGCAGCAACCGGGGACAACACCGAAGGGCGCGGCTCCGCTCACTCTGTGCCGCGATACAGCGCAGGCGGTAACCCCCTTTGGGCTTGGTGTGGTCTGCTGTTACACTCAAGGGAGGTCTCTCTCCGCTCACACTCAGCAGCTCCAGTTGAATGCCTTTCAATCGCGGCAGCACGATCAGGCAACGTAACTTTGGGTGCGAAAATCAGCGCATTTCATTACTTCTGGGCTGAGCTGCTGCTACCTTGGCATCTGTCCTGTTAGTTTGGGGAGTTGGGCGATCACTTGGTTTGGCTTGTACACAAACCTTCACACTTCTGCTTAGAATTGCCTTTAAATCTGCTCGCTGGCCTGATTACCCGATCGATCGTGTTGAGAGGTCAGTTTATACCGTTGCTTCACGCTTAACCAATTGTTTTCGTTGGAATTCAAGAAGTTGATCCAAAACAGAAGATCTGAGTTTTATAGTTGTGTAGTGCACAGAATAATTTGGCGTACTGGCAGCTATCCCCTTGGTGCTGTATTTAGACCCATCCGGGAGTGACGCTACTCTGTGAGAAACAAGTGTTGGTTGTGAATGAAGTCACGATCAATTTCAATCTCATTCGTTGTGTAAATCCACAACGTTATTTAATCATCAGTCCCTGGAGGAATTTCGCTGCTTGAAATTTAGATATATCTGCTAATCAATGAAAATGAAATTTAGACAGTCTCTATTGTCGGCTCCAGTTTGCCACTCAACAACTTGCGTTTGTGTAGCGCCTTTAACGGAAGGAAACATCCTACATCCAAGTACCATAGACGGGGGGGGGGGGGGAGTAATGGCATAGCTGCAGGAAAAAAAATGTTGGTACCGGTGACTAAAATCTTCTTCAGAGCTATAATTTAGGGGTTATCTGCAAAGAAGGAGGGGATGGAGGCAGAAATATACTTTAGTGTGACTCCAGGAACCTTACGCATTGACACCTTAAGGCACAGGTATCAACGATGCAACAAGTTGAAGGAAGATGTGTAAATTTGCTAAATTTAGAGAAATTGAGAGTTCTTGGAGGATTGGAGAGAGGCCGTGGAAAGGTTTAAACACAAGGATGAAAATTTTAAAATAAAAATTGGCTGGCCTGAAAATAAAGCATTCCTGATGAAGGGCTGTTACTCGAAACATCTATTTTTCTGCTCCTTGGATGCTGCCTGACCTGCTGTGCTTTTCCAGCATCACTAATCTTGACTCTACACCTCCTCCCACCCTGCCTCTTGTAAAAATGCTATGCCTGAGTCACAATTCCTCCGCCTCTGCCACATCTGCTCCCAAGAGAACCAAATCCACTCCCGAAAATCCCAGATGGCCTCCTACTTTAAGGACCACAATTTCCCCTCCCACGTGGTCAACAATGTCCTCCAGCACATTTTCTCCACTTCCCACATCTCCGCCCTTGAACCACACCCCTCCAATCCCCTCGGTCCTTACCGCCTACCCCTCGATCTTCCAGATACAAAGCATCATCATCTGCCATTTCTGCCAACTACAGTCAGACCCCATCACCAGCGATGTATTTCCCTCCCCACCACTTTCAGCATTCTGCAGAGACCATTCCCTCTGTGATTAGGTCCACTCCCCCCACCAACTCACCCTCCACTCCCAGCACCTACCCTTGTTACCACAAGAGGTGTAAAGCCTGCAGGCACACCTCCCCCTCACCTCCATTCAAGGCCCTAAAGGATCTTTCCACATCTGGCAGAGCTGCACCTCCAAACACCTCAGCTACCGTGTCCGTTGCTCTCACTGTCCTGTCATCTACATTGGGGAGACAGATGCCAACGTGCGGATGCCAACATCTCTGGGACAGATGCCCTAAACAACCCTACCACCCTGTGGCCAATCACTTCAATTCCCCCTGCTATCTGCCGAGGACATGCAAGTCCAGGGCCTCCTCCACCGCCAAATCCTACCCACCCGATGACTGGAGGAAGAACATCTCATCTTTCACCTTGGGATCCTCCAACCACATGGAATCAATGTTGATTTCACCAGGTTCGTCATTTCCCCTCCTCCAACCTCATCCCAGATACAACACTCCAACTCGGCACTGCACTCTTGAACTGTCCTACCTAACCATCTTCCTTCCCACCTATCCGTTCCACCCTCCACTTCGACCTATCACTATCACCCCCCACCCTCATCCACTAATCACATTGCTAACTACCTTCTAACCCAGCCCCACCCTCCTTCCACTTATCTCTCATCCCCCTTAGGCCCCCCACATTCCTAATGAAGAGCTTATGCTCAAAACATCAACTGTCCTGCTCCTCGGATGCTGCCTGACCAGCTGTGCTTTTCCAGTGCCACACTTTTTAGTCTGGAGATAATGTAGATCAGTGAACCAAGGGTCACAGAAACTTAGAATATAGGAACCAGATAGGCCATTCAACCATTCAAACATGCTTCACCATTCTATGTGATCTTTGCTGATCATCCAACTAAGCAGCCTGTTCCCAATTTCTACCTATACCTTTGATCCCTTTAATCCTAAAATCTATATCTAACTCCTTATTGAAACATACAATTGATGTTTTGGCCTCAAGCAGTTTCTGAGACAGAGCACTCCACAGACTCTCAACTCTCTGGGTGAAGAAATTTCTCACCCATATCCTTAAACTGTGACCCCTGGTTCTGGTCTTTCCAATCAGGAACATCATTTCTGTGATCACCCTGTCTAGTCCGAGAGTAACCAGAATTTGGTGCATGTTAGGAGACGGATGGCAGCAGGATTTTAGGTGTTTTCACGTTGTGGAGAGAAGAACATGGGAGGCTGGTCAGGAGAGCTTTGGAATAGTCAAGTCAGATGGCAAATAAAGAATGAATTACTGTATCCGCTGCACCCGATGTGGCCTCCTCTATATTGGGGAGACAGGCCGCCTACTTGCGGAATGTTTCAGGGAACACCCGGACCAACCAACCCAACCACCCCGTGGCTCAACACTTCAACTCCCCCTCCCACTCCACCAAGGACATGCAGGTCCTTGGACTCCTCCATCACCAGACCATAGCAACACGACGGTTGGAGGAAGAGTGCCTCATCTTCTGCCTAGGAACCCTCCAACCACAAGGGATGAACTTGGATTTCTCCAGTTTCCTCATTTCCCCTCCCCCCACCTTGTCTCAGTCAAATCCCTCGAACTCAGCACCACCTTCCTAACCTGCAATCTTCTTCCTGACCTCTCCACCCCCACCCCCATTCCGGCCTATCACCCTCACCTTGACCTCCTCCCACCTATCGCATTTCCAACGCCCCTTCCCCAAGTCCCTCCTCCCTACCTTTTACCTTAGCCTACTGGACACACTTTCCTCATTCCTGAAGAAGGGCTCATGCCCGAAACGTCGATTCTCCTGCTCCTTGGATGCTGCCTGACCTGCTGCGCTTTTCCAGCAAAACATTTTCAGACCTTACTAGAGGTCCTTACTAGAATACAAAAAGAGGTTGCCCGTTTAACACAGAAAAAGGAGAATTTTTTTGACAGAGGTTCATGAAACTTTGGATTTCTCTTCCTTAAAATGTGGCAGAAGCAGTCTTTGAATATTGTTTTAGGTCGAGGTAGATAAATTCTTGACAAGCAAGTGGATAAAAAGTTAACAGGGATGAGTGGGATTGTGGAGTAATCAGGTCACCCATGATCCTATTGATGGCAGAGTGAGCTCAAAAGGTCAATTTCCGCTCCTAAGTTATATGTTCGTATTTTGAAATACTGCAGCCTGAAATGTGCAACATATCATATAGTTGTAGTTTGGATGGGGTGGCAGAGATAACATTATTTAGGAATTTATTTCATGTGCAAACAAATGGTTTTTTTAATGAACAGAAAATGTTACTGTCCAATTAAGTTGTAAAGTCATATTAGGGTATATGTCTTTGACTAATACAGAGCAACAGCATATCCAATGCATATTGTATGGTAGTAATATAACACAATTATGCAAATATCTGCTGGAATCTCAAAGGCATTGGACTGTTTGTTTCTCCTTTTCCCTAACACAGATGCAGCTGAATTAGATTTCTAACATAGAGTTCTAGGTTTTATAAAATTCTCTTTACACTTTTCATAGTCATTTACAGAATGAGGCTATTTGGCCCACCATGACTCCACCAGTCAATAAAGATCTGACTGCTCTCATCCTGTTTCCCAGCTCTTGGCCCATAGCCCTAGTTGTAATGATAACAGTGAATATCTAAGTATTATTAATTATGAAAGTTCCTGACTCAACCACTCCTTGTGGCAGAGTTCCAGATTTCTACCTTCCTTTGTGTGAAAAAAACTCCCTAATTCTCCTCTTAGCCATCTTCTTCCTATCTTAAATGTGTGTCCCCTGGTTAATAACCCCTGTACTAATGGAAAAACCATCCAATCTATGTCCCTCATAATCTTATCCCTCTATCAGATCTTCTCCCAACCTTCATTGCTCCAAGGAAAACAACATCAGCCTATGCAAGCTTGCCTCAGATCTGAATTCCTCCTTCCCAGGCAGCGTCTGGTAAATGAACTCTCCCTAGTACAAATCACATCCTTCCTATAATGTGGTAACCGGAATTGCACACAATCCTCCAGTTGTGGTTGAATCTGTATTTATACAATCCCACCATAATCTCATTGCTTTTGTATTCTACTGCTCAGCTAATAAAAGCAAATATCACATATACCTTCTACCTGCTACCTACCCTTCTACCTTCAGGGATCTGTGAAAATGCACATCAAAGTCTTCATTACTTTGAACGGTTCGACCATTCATTGTGTAATCCATTTCCTTGTTAGCGATCCACACGTGCATTGGATAATGTTTTCCTGGATTAATTTCCTTTTGTCATTACTGTGCCCATTTGACCAGTTTGTTTTGAGTGGTCTATCAATAAAGTACAGAATAACTTAATAGCTACACTCAAGCCAATTAATGCTGAAATATAATAAAAGCTAAATGAAAACAAGTTAATTTTTTTAACAGTCAAAGTAGAATCAAACACAAATATAATTATGTTTTCCAAGTACACATCTATGTTAACATGCTCAGTCTACATATGATAAAGATTTGATATCAGCATTTGATGATTCAAGATTAGTTTTCTGTACCATTTCTTTTCAAAATTAGCTTGCAGTTCATATTGTAATTACATAATGGGCTGACAGCAACAATTGCACTAGATGTTTTAAAGAGACGTTTTTCGATCAACAAGCATCTATATCTGTCATAATCTTAGTTTATCTGTCATCTTATCCTTGTGACCAGTTTGCCAGAGCTCAGGGATGGATGTGACAAATTGCCCATAGTTTGGATAGCCCTATCTAAAAGGACGAGAAGAAATTTCCGACTCCTTTCTGTGAATTCCTTAAAGCAGTATTTTAAGCGTCAGCTCTCCTTTGACGATGGTAACCTTACATTTGAGTTAGAAGTTTGAGGTTCAAGTTAGAGAAAACCCATAAACAACAATGAGATACTAGTCACTGTTTGTTTTCTCATCTCAGAGATAGGTTAAAATTGGATGCAAAACTTTTGGCACTGTGACATTACAAATTAGCATTGTTTTGAAAGATGAACATTGCCTTTATTTAATCAAGTCAAGGCAACTCACCAAATGATAAATGAAGCAGATTGTAGATTCCTTCAAAAGTTACTCCAATGTAAAATATTGACCATCTGAATGTATATCAATGGCAGCTAAAAATGAAAATCAGTCCTGTAGCCTAATATCATTGGTGCTGTTATGTTTGAATACTTCAAATTTAAGAACCAGTCATAAAATGAGAAAATTCATCTCATCAATGCTCTATTTATCAGTCTCCCTCTCTCAATGTTGGCATCAAATTGTATATTTTCACCTCTCCTACCAGACTAGTTTGCTTGAAAGTTATTCCTTGGACTTTACAAAAACATAAGTTGCTGGAAAAGCTCAGCTGGTCTGGCAGCATCTGTGAAGAGAAATCCAGTCCAGTGACCTTTCCTCAGAACTTTTACTTTTGGAAATCATTTCCTCGAAATTTTAACAAATTATTTTGAACATTTCTATAATAAGGTAGGAGCATAGGGACAACAGTAGGTCATTAAAAATCTCAAGGCTCTTTTGCTATTCCATCAGATCACAATCGGTCTATATCTTGATTCCATTATCCTGAAAATTTCAATAAAGTAAAATCCACAACCTTTTGGACAGAGTTCTAGATTTTTCATGCACTTATTGAAAAACAAAGCATCTGAATTTTACTCCTTAATGGTTGATTTTTAATATTATTATTATATGCTTTTTTATTCTGGATTCTCCTACCAAAGGAAGTAACTTATTGGTATCTTGATGAATTTGTTTTTATTTTGAATATATCAAATAATCTAAAACAGACATTAAGCAATTCAGAGGCACACAGCAATGGAAACAGTATTATAGAACAGAGCTGAAATTACTCAAAAGCCTGGAGTTGAAAGACGATTTGTTGCCCCACCAACAAAGTGGGTGTTATTTAAGGGGGGGTGACAGGAGATTCATGTGTAGCTAGAAAGCAGGTAAGAGCCCTCTTTTCACAAAACCTGCGACAATATTTGCCAACAGGGCCAGCAGCAGGCCTTCTCTGAGATCAAGGGCACTATGTCCCACTTGCCAAAACCTGCCATCCAGTCAGATGTTGCATACTCACTGTATACTCACTGCACCCATTTGTGGATGGAGGCAGAGGGGAGTAATGGCAAGAGGGTAGTACAGTGGCGATGATTATGCAACAAGAGCAGAGGAGTACTAGCACATCTGCGTTAGGTACCATGGCACATACATGCACTTACTGTCTGGGAAGCGTAAGCCTTCAAGTGGTGCTTTGTATTTCCTGTGACCTTCCATGCAAATCTCTGACACTCACTCAATTATCCAAACACACACCAGCCAATCAATTAGATAGACTTGTTTGATTGAGAATGGAATCAAAGGGGTTCCGTGTGCATATAGGAAAGTGGAGTTGAGATCATGTTCAGATTAGCCACAATTTTATTGAATAATGGAGCAGACATGAGGGACTGAAAGGCCTACTTCTGATTTTTAATTCATGCCTTTTTGTCTCACTTACCACTCACACATCGAAACATTCAATTAAATTTAAAAGTTTAACTGAATGCATTGGCTCTTGTTGTCTAAAAAGGGGTATATCCTCTTTTCACCCCTTGCATTCTATGCCGGTTGGCCTTGCATTGGAGAAGCTGCATTGGCCCATTTCTGCTGCAGTTGAAATAAGAAATCTCAGCTGAAAATGCATATTATAGTCCTGGCACAGAAGTTGGCAAAAGCATTGAATTATATTAACAAAGTATACCTTACACCTGAATCAGAACAACTCTCAAGGAAAAGAACCTCAAATGTGTACAATGAGATGTATTTAAAATTACCAGATCTTGGAAAAAAAGTTTTGAAACTTTAACATCTGAGCCTCTAGCTGTGTACATCCATCTATTCATGATATGTTCAGTACACCAAATAACCATTTAAAAGGAAACAGGGACAAGGCAGAAATGTACAAATCACTAATTGGCAGTGACAATCACTCACTTTAGAAACACATTCTTCCTCAATGTACAGTATGTCATTGTTAAATATATTTCAATTAAATTCAAAGCTGTGCCAATGATACAGAACAAATAATGTGTTCCAATATTGACCGTGCCCCATGTACAGTAAACTGGAATATGTGCGTTCCTGCATAAAGAAAAAATGTAATATGCATATTGACACAAATCAGTGTGGTTTGTGTTAAATATTGTTCCTATTTTTACCTTTACCTATAAGCAGGAAAACAGCTAAAAGTATGTCATGCTAAAATGGATTGAGGTCACATATATGGAACAGACAGTTCAAGTGTTTTTATGAGGAGCAAGTGAGTTTATTCTTGTCTGTCTGCAGATATGCAAGCCACTGGATTCTGCAGGCAGTTTTGTCCTAATTTCAATAATTTAGAAAGGCTGAGGTCAAAAATAGTTTCCAGGTAGATTATTTTCAACACAGCAGAGCAAATTAGAAAGCTAAGTACATAATTAAGCAAAAAGAAGTACAGAATATAACCAACAATAGCAATAGTTTGCATCTGTAGAATCATAAAGCTGTACAGCATGGAAACAGAATCTTCAGTCCAACTCATCCATGCTGACTGAATATACTAAATTAATCTAGTCCCGATTTGGAGATGCTGGTGTTGAACTGGGGTGTACAAAGTTAAAAATCACACAACACCAGGTTATAGTCCAACAGGTTTAATTGGAAGCACACTAGCTTTCAGAGCGACGCTCCTTCATCAGGTGATAGTCACCTGATGAAGGAGCGTCACTCCGAAAGCTAGTGTGCTTCCAAATAAACCTGTTGGACTATAACCTGGTGTTGTGTGATTTTTAATCTAGTCCCATTTGAATTGAATTGAATTGAATTAAATTTCTTGTTATGTGTTCTGAGGCACAGTGAAAAGCTTTGTCTTGCAAGCAATACGGCAGATCACGTAGTTAAATAGCATAGATAAGCAAATAATAGGTAAACAGTGGCAAAAACCAAAACACAGGTACAGGCAATTGCTAAGAGTTTGTGAGTCCATTCAGTACGCTGATAACAGGAGAAAGTGATGCTGGAGACCAGAATTGAAAAGTGTGGTGCTGGAAAAACACAGCAGGCCAAGCAGCATCCGAGGAGCAGGAGAATCGACGATTCGGGCATAAGCCCTTCTTCAGGAAGGGCTTATTCCTGAAGAAGGGCTGATGCCCGAAACGTCGATTCTCCTGCTCCTCTGATGCTGCCTGGCCTGCTGTGTTTTTCCAGCACCACATTCTTCAACAACAGTATTCTGACAACAGTTTCAAAACCGCCTGGTGCGTGTGTTCAGGCTTCTGTACCTTCTCCCCGATGGTAGAGGTTGTAGAAAAACATTGCCAGGGTGGGATGGATCTTTGAGAATGCTGGTGGCCTTTCCTTGACAGTGGGCCTGGTAGATGGATCTTATGGGTGGGAGATTGGCCTTTGTGATTGTCCAGGGCGAGTTCACCACTGTCTGTAACCATATCTGATCTTGAATGGTATAGTTGCCATACCAGGTAGTGGTACATCCAGACAGAATGCTCTCGATGACGCACCTATAAAAGTTGGCAAGGGTATTCACCGTCATGCCAAATTTCCTCAGCTGCCTAAGGAAGATGAGACGTTATTGGGCCTTTGTAACCAGTGCGTCCACATGAAGAGTCCAAGAAAGCTTGTTGTTGATTACCGCTCCCAGGAGCTTGACACACTCCATTCATTCCACCTCTGTGCTGTTAATGTGTAGGGGGGGCATGAGTAACATCCCGCCGAAAGTCAATAATGAGTTCCTTGGTTTTGCCGGCATTGAGCTTTAGGATGGTCTCAGTGCACCATTTTTCCAGCTCTTCCACCTCCTGACTGTAGTCTGTTTCGTCGCCATCTGAGATTTGACCGACTATGGTGGTGTCATCAGTGAACTTGTAAATGGCATTAGTCTGGTATTTGGTGACGCAGTCATGGGTATTCAGTGAGTATAGAGGGGGCTGAGTACGCATTCCTGGGGAGCTCCAGTATTGAGTGTTAGTATGGATGAAATATTGTCCCCAATCTTCACTGATTATGACCTGTGGGTTAGGAAACTGAGGACCCAGTTGCATTGAATGGGGCTTAGTCCAAGATCAATAAGTTTAGTAATCAGTCTCGAGGGGATAATAGTGTTTGAAGGCTGAATTGTAGTCAATGCGTAGGAGTCTTAGGTAGCTGTTCTTGGTGTCAAGATGTTCTAGGGATGAGTGAAGGGCAAGTGATATGGCATCTAATGTGGGTCTGTTGGTCCGGTAGGCAAATTGGAGTGGATCAACTGTAGTGGGGAGGCTGGAGTTGATTAATGCCTTTACCAGCCTTTCAAAGCACTTCATGACCACTGATATTAGGGCCATTGGGCGGTAGTCATTGAAACATGCTGCGTTTGCCAGCATTTGGCCCATATCTCTCTAAACTTTTCCTATTCATAGACCCATCCAGGTGCCTTTTAAATATTGTAATTTTACCAGCCTCCATCTCTTTCTCAGGTAGTTAATTCCATAAATGCACTACCATTAGGTCCTTTTAAATCTTTCCCCTCTCACCTTAAACCTGTGCCCTCTAGTTTCGGACTCCATTGCGCTGGGAAAAGACCTTGGCTATTCTCCTTATCAATGCCCCTCATGACTTTACAAACTCCTATAAGATCATCCCTCAGCCTCTGAAGCTCCACTGAAAATAACCCCAGACTATTCAGCCTTTCCCAATAGCTTAAAACCTCCAATCCTGGCAACATCCCTGTCAATCTTTTCTGAACCCTTTCAAGTTTCACAACATCCTTCCTATAGCAGGGAGACCAGAATTGAACTTATATAACACATAAAAAATTGCACCAATTGCAAGGAAGGATCGAAAGGAATACAATTTCATGAAACGCATGTAAAGTAATGAAATCATTTCTGAATAGGTTTTGGCATAAATTATTTGAGTTTAAATGTGATCTTTTCTGAATCAAACATTTTTAAAATCTATTTTTTAAATTAATTTATTACCACATGTGAAGAAGGTACATGGAAATGTTTCAAGATCACTAAGTCTGGAAATTCAATAGAGAATTAATAACAAAATATCCTTAAGCTCCATATATCAGGGCAAAATGTGGCAAGCAATTTATGTTGAAAAACCTTGGAAGTCCTACAAGTATCGTCTGGAGAGTGATAAGTGCACATTTGTGTTTTTGCTTCTATTCTTTTACTTCTTTTTATAGAATCCCTCCAGTGTGGAAACAGGCCATTCAACCCATGAAGTCCAGATCACCCCTCAAAAAAGCATCCACCCACCCCCACTAGGCTATCTCTGTAACCCTACATTTCCCATGGCTAATTCACCTAGCCTGCACATCCCTAGACGCTATAGACAATTTAGCATGGCCAACCCACCCAATCTGCATATCTTTGGACTGTGGAAGGAAACCCATTCGGACAGAGAGAGAATGTGCAAACTCTAAACAGACAGTCGAGGGTGGAATCAACCCAGGATCCTGGTGCTACAAGGCAGCAGTGCTAACCACTGAACCACCCTGCTGCCCAAGTTTTGATTACGTGGAGGTGCCAGTTTTGGACTGAGGTGAACACAGCAAGCTATGTTTGTTCAATATATTGCATCAGTGTATGGCACTATGATCTTTTACTATGAATTCTATGTCCTATGATCCTACTCATCTAGTTACCTGACAAAGGAGCAGCGCTCCAAAGCTTGTACTTCCAAATAAATCTGTTGGAATATAACCTAGTGTTGTGTGATTTCAAATTTTTATTGAGTCTCTTCTACTGAGTAGATATGTAAATGGCTCATGTTAGCATTTGGAGATGTATCTTATCTTTTCCCTATTGATGTCACTGTATTCAATTTTTTAAAATTATGAAAATATGCTTTGTCTTTAGAACTGCTGCAATGAAATAAAATAAATTATTTTGAAATATTAAGACAACTAAATCTTCATATGAATTTCTACTTAGAAGCGAAAGTAATAACATAGATTATCTAAATATGCAGTTTTTAACCATGTTTCAATTTACACAGTCTTACACAGTGTTGATGATGTCAGTGAACTGTATAGCATTCCTGGATATTCAGAGTCTTTGCAAATGATAGTTTCTATGTTTTTCAAATGCTCCCTGTTTAAAAAAAGGAGTGCATTGAATGATAATAATCATCAGAGACAGTTCTGGGAGCTATCTCTTATTCCAATATTCAACTAACGCCCAACTATGTTTGGGTTGGCTACATTGGTAGTAATTCATTGTTGATGTCCCTGTGGTTAACAAGAACAACTTGTAATATATAGGCAGGAATCTATAAAGGTCTGAATAACATGGCCCATGAAGGGAAGTGTGGCAGAATCACACGAGAGATCCAACAAGGCCTATCTCAATATCGAAAATAACTTGTTACATCTTTTAACAAAGTCCTGGGTGTCAAGGCAAGTCTCTTGTTAAACAGAAACTAGTTGTTAAGGACCTTATCAGCTCCACATTTAACTTCATTAATACACAGCTTTCTATTGCCCCACTCTCTGTAAGTAAATTTAAATGCCAAGAATTCTGAACATGGTAAGAGCAAGTAGCTAGTGAATTCAGCTCATCACTGGCTGTGAAGAATCTCCATGTTGGTAATCACATAATATCTCAGATCATGATCCAGGGACATTGGCCGCACTTACCCCTCAATCACAGGCACTGTGGAGTTGATATTCCTACAAGATCTTAATTGTAGGGTGCACTGGCAATTAGAATTGAAAAATTGTTGCAAGGACACTGTCTGGGACAAACCAGCTGTGAGGTACACTATGATATCAATCTAACAACATGTGCTAGCTGCCTGTGTGGCAAGCACACTACACATTTATTCAATCAAATAACTGTTAGAAATTATTTGGGAAGTAGTCCTCAATCCAGTAAAACAGGGGAGTGAGCAATATTCTGTGCTATAGAACAGTAAAGGAAATTGTGTATTGTCAGTTGGAGAGATGCAAAGATGCCAGTCAGGTGTCTGGTCAGACATGTGTAGGGACAGCTTGTCAAAGGCAGTTAGAATCTGGTAGTGAATGCAGTCTTGGCAGGGATACCCTTGCATTGAATGATGGGGAGGGTGCAGGGGGAGGCCTGTAAGGGTGAAAGGAGCCACATTCTCAAAAATGGAGAGGTTTGGGTGCTGTCAGTAAAGGTTAGGGGAAAGCAAAGGCATATATCAAGTTGACAACAAGGATGGTGACCAAGAGAGACTCTGTGTGAGTGAATTACATGAAACAGCATTGGAGGGCATGGTATGTTAATGTGGGGTAGCTGTTATTGGCAGTGAACACCATCATGGCCTCCACAAAAGGAGTGTAAAGAACCAAGATGGACATCATTAAAGTGTAATGTTGGTGTTCAGGAGTCAGAGAGCATAGTTGACGTAAGTTCATAGTTGTGGGCCTCTACATGGGGTGGATGGGTGGAAATGGGCTGTGAAAGGAGGCTCTGGAGGGGATAATGGAGCCCAGTGTTGGTGGTGTCCACCAAGAAGCCTGTCCCTTGCCATCACTTGCTGTTCATTAAATATTAACTGTAACTGGAAAATAGATGGCACAATATCCTGGGTAGGAAAGCCATTATCTGTATGGTGGGTGAAAGCATGAGTTCCACATCTGCTGATGCCAGGACATTCATTGGGGAAATACATTAAAGATATGTTTTTTAATTTGCAATCATTTCATTGTCCATTTGCAAAGCATACAGAGTGAATGTATTCTGGGTCCAAATACTAGTCAGAGGTTATTTACATGTGCTATTAGTCCTCAAATATTAAACGCCAGCACCTAATGATGCATGAGGTAGCAGGCAAATTCTGGTGAAAGTGATGCATAAAGATGCTGTGGGAGGTGAAAATGATCACTTCCCTAACTTTGATGTAAGTATTAAAATAGGTTCTACTGAATTCAGTGAGAAGTTTCATGGTTGATCTGGGTCTTGAATGGGAAAGGCTTAACAATGCAGCAATCACTTTTATTTTGATGTAATGTATTCCTCATTCAGTTGGCATGGCACCTTTACCATGCTGGTGCCATTTGGTGAGACTGAAGTTAAAAGAATGATTGAGGTATGACCCTCATTATTGAAGTGCTGCATGTCTCACTGTATCAAGGAATGTATGCAGCCTCACCTGCAGGACATGTCACCACTGACTATTCTTAGAGCTTAAAGACTGTTCTGCTCCTTATGGTCCCAGGATAAGTCATTGCCAGCAAAAGTGATGCACCCAGCTGCTGGTGACATGTTGGTTGCTGTGGCTGCCTTGTTGTGAAGGTCAGATGCAGGATGTCTATGGCCAACAGTAAACCTAGGAACAGGGCATCATGGAGACTGAGGAGCACTCAACTCAGGCAGAGATCACACCAGCAGGCCCCCTCAGGATGTATTGGGTCCACAGGATGACCAAAGTTGCTCGGCATTGGCTCAATTACTTCAGAATGAGCAAGGTGATGTGTCAACACAGGTTCTGTATGTCCCATGACACTGTGATGGAATTATGCCAATTACTGGAGCAGGACCTGAGGACTGCAACAGTGGGAGGCCAGTCTGTGTCAGCTGCTGTGAAAGTGACAACCACTGAAAACAAAAAGTGCTGGAGATTACAGCAGGTCAGGCAGCATCCATGGAGAGAAAGCAAGCTAACCTTTCGAGTCTAGATGACTCTTCACCGGAGCTGAAGATTCCAGCATATGCAATAATTTGCTCCTACAAGGTGACAAACGCTTTGATCTGCTATGCTACTGGTACCTTCCAGAATGTTTTTGTCATTGTAATTGACTATGATTTTTGATGGATCAAAGTACAAAAGCTCATACAACCTACCTCAGAGACTATAATAACCTTTTTGAAAACAATGATTTCCAAACACAAAATTCCAGATATAGTTAGAATTAGAATCAGAATTATGTTTATTGTCACACGTGCTGAAGTACAGGGATGCATGAGTACAGAGAAAAGTGAGCAAAGTCGCCATTACCAGTGTCATCTTAAGTACAAACATAACTAAGTACAAAATCTTAGGTATAAATTAGAAAACTTAAAGAAAAGGTAAAGGTTCAGCAGTACAATCCTCCTAAAGCAGGATGTCCATATTGGGCTTTACCTCGAGTCTAGGAATCCGCGCTGGGCTTCCTCCAGGAGGCTGGGAGTCCAAGCTAGGCTTCAGTGAGGCTGGGAGTCCATCGACTCTGCATTGGTCTTCTCGAGGCTGAGAGTCTGTCAAATCAATCTCCATTGGCCTTTCTTGATGCCAGAAGTCCCTCAAGAAAACTAAAATGAGGGAAAAGAAGAAAAGAAATGGACAGAGCTGATGTGCTCCAGCTTAGGACCCTACTCTGCCATCATTTTGCTTCATACAATCAGTTGTCACTAATAATAAACCACAAATTGTTCTTAAATGTTTACATCCCTTTGCAACTGTATATGGAATTATCTAGGTTGTAAGCTGGCCAAGGTATCTAAAGCCACTAATGAAAAGAGACCATTACAAATTATTTAAAAAAACCTCCTGAGAGACTATAATCATTCAGTTCAATTTAACTAAATTGCAATACCATTCAAGAACAGCTTCACCTCATTGAAACTTCTAATGGTCAATTTTAATGGTCAAAGGTGTAACCCAACTTCCTTCCATTTTCCAGATACTAATGCTATGTGTTATGCTAATCCAAGAAGAGGAGAGATGTTATATCCTCACACCTTCAACCAGCAACTCCACACTGAAAACCTGCCCAAGATAAAAATGGACACTATGGCAATTGTAATGAGGTCAGTCATCTGGACCTCATTGAATATGAGTTCTCTGATTGGGGCAGTTAATCTGATCCAATCAGGGAGCCCTGACTGATGTAAAAAGATCAACATCAAGGATACTGAGCCCCTGAATGCCTGACTCAGTGAGAGGCAGTGCTGTTATTAAAGGCTACGCACTTGTAAATGCAGGGTGCTTGGTGATGGGATGCTGGCCTCTGAAGAGTTATTTCAGGTCCCATAAGTGACTCCAGGACCAGCAACACATGGTCACTGTGTTGATCCAGCTCTATCATTTGCAAAACTGGGTGGTTTAACTTTGTTAAAGAAGAAGCCAATGTCCAGATGTCTTACCTACTTAGATCCTTAGGATGATTTGTGGCCACTCAGCCAATAATTGCACCAACAAGGGCTCAAGAGTTTTAGTGAAGCAGTTTGATATGTGTAGCACAACCATCAGTGGAGGTCTGTAACATTCAAAGAGATCCATCAAAACACATTGCAGATTTTTGCAAGACCTTGGGAAGGGCTAGAACATCATACAAATATTGTACATTAACCATGGGGATAAAGTTTTGGGGAGAGACGTCAACTCAGAAGTTAATTGTATCTTTAAGGATAGCTACTGTGCAAATACAAAAGGGTTATGTCATAACAACATCAGATCACATGAAACTGAAGTCTGGGTCTATCAGGCTCCAAGTAAGATGACCTTTCCTACTATCCTCTGAATATAGTTATGTTCAATCAAACTTGTTAAAGTTCACTCAGATGAGTGTGGACCTCATTTAATTCAGGAGGGGTGGGTAGACAGCAATACAAGGAAGTAATCATAAATGGCCCATGTGGTTGACATGGTTAAGGAATTAAGAGTGTGCCAATACCAACAACTGTGGCTCAAGTGAAGTACTACTGAATCGATTCAAAAAGTAAAGCATTGCTTCAGATTCAGAGCAACATCACTTGATTCACTAATGTGACAATTTCATTTTTTATTTGACCATTCCCTATATGCTGTGAGTAAAATTAATTCTATCCAATTAATGCTAAGTTGCAATAGCCTAATCCTTTCTAGTATTTTTTTTGTTGATTTCATGTGAAAATAACATTTTGCTTCAGGGTGTACATGTAACTAATCAAGGCTTGGAAGCAATACTTTGTTTCAATTTTCAACATTTTTCTAGAGAATGATGGATTAAGACCTTTGATGTCATTAATTTTGCATTTTAACCTAACAGCCAATTTTATTTTGTGTTCTTGGTATGAATTTATTCTTCACTGGTTTGTTAGTTTCATTTGGTCCTATGAGCTCTTATTTGAATGAGCAAGAACTAATTTGTTGATTTGCAAACAGATTACTTTGCAATTCTTTTCTCTTATGGTTTATGATGTTCCTGTGTTCAACTTTTCCCAACAACTACAGCATGCTGTCATTTTACTTCTTGAGGAATTTGAAATTTAATTTCATTTTAATGAGTTTCTTAACAAATTTCTCAAAACTAAAAAGGCACATGGCAGATAGAGTTTAATGCAGAAGAGAGTAAAATCATGCAATTTGGATGCAATTTAAATTAAATGATAAAATTTTAAAGGGGGTTCAGGAACAGCAACTATTGAGAATAGATGTAATGACTCTTTGAATGTGATTTCACACGTTGAGAAGACTATTGTTACCATTGCAGTTGGTGAGTGCACTGCTTCCTTTTTTTTTAAAGATTAGATTAGATTCCCTACTGTGTGGAAACAGGTCCTTCATCCCAACAAACCCACACCAACCCTCCGAAGAGCAACCCACCCAGACACATTTCCCTACATTTACCCCTGCATCTAGCACTACGGGCAATTTAGCATGGCCAATTCATCTAACCTGCAAATTTTTGGACTATGGGAGGAAATCCACGCAGACACGGGGAGAATGTGCAACCTCCACACAGACAGTTGCCCGAGGCAGGAATTGAACCCGTGTCCCTGGCGCTGTGAGGCAGCAGTGTGAGCCACTGTGCCGCCCCATTCTTCTGCTGATTGCAATAAATATTAGGTTTAAACAAGTTAGCATCATGCACAACTATATAGGATGCAGATGGTATTATAGAAACATAGTAACTCAAAAAATAGAATTAGGTTTATTGTCATGTGTATTTAAGTTCAGAAGTACAGGGGTATAGTGAAAAGTTTCCAGTGTCACCCCTTACAGAGCCATCTTAGGTACAAAGAACCCAGATACAAATCTTAGATAGAAAATAGAGAAATAAAGAAAAAAAAGGTTACGTTACCTTACAGTGATTCATAGTATAAGTTAGCAAATAAGAAATAAAGTTAAAAGGATAAACATTACAGTCAGATAAATGGATTACAAGTGAACATTACTTTGCAGTAGATCAGCACAGGGGTCTGATCAGGCTGGCAAGCCACTCACCGCCTACACAAGTCCCCAGTCCACTCCATGCTTCCAGCCTGCTCTGCTCCAGCCCTCAGCTCCTCCAAGCTAAGTTTTTTTTAAAAAAATACATTAGAATCTTAGGAAAAGAAGGGGAAGAAAAAGAGAAAAAAGACAGAGGGGTACCAATATCTTGGGGGGGGGGGGGGGAAATTTACTAATGCTCTTTGGGAGAGTTTAAACTTACTCAATTAAACAGTGTCTAGGAGTTTTAGCGTAGTAAGGTCAGAAATGAGGTTTCAAGGTCGCAAAAGTTCATTGGCAAGCAGGGAAGTGGTTTGAAGTGTGTCTACTTCACCACCAGGAGCATCCAGCATTAGGTGGGTGAACTTTCAGCATGGGTTGGTACCTGGGAGTTCGATGTTGTGGCCATTTCGGAGAAATGGATAGAGCAGGGACAGGAATGGTTGTTGCAGGATCCGGGATTTAGATGTCCCAGTAAGAACAGAGAAGATGGTTAAAGAGGTGTGGTATTGTTAGTCAAGGACAGTATTACAGTGGCAGAAAGGACATTTGAGGACTCATCCACTGGGGTAGCATGAGCTGAGGTTAGAAACAGGAAAGGAGAGGTCACCCTGTTGGGAGTTTTCTGTAGGCCTCCGAATAGTTCCAGAGATGTAGAGGAAAGGATAGCAAAGATAATTCTGGATAGAAGTGAGAGTAACATGGTAGTTGTTAACGGGGATGTTAACTTTTCAAATATTGACTGGAAATATTATAGCTCAAATACTTTATATGGGTCAGTTTTTGTCCAAAGCGTGCAGGATGGTTTCCTAATACAATACATAGACAAGCCAACAAGGGGTGAGGCTACATTGAATTTGATACTGGGTAATGAACCTGGCCAAATGTTAGATTTGGAGGTAGGTGAGAACTTTGGTGATAGTGACCACAATTCGCTTATATTTACTTCAGTGGTGGAAAGGGATAGGTGTATACCACAGGACAAGAGTTATTGTGGGGAAACATAATTATGATATGACTAGGCAAGATTTAGGATGCAGAGGATGGGGAAGGAAACTGCAGGCGGTGGGCACAATTGAAATGTGGAGCTCATTCAAGGAACAGCTAATCTATGTCCTTGATAAGTATGTACCTATCAGGCAGAGATGAAGTGGTTGAGTGAGGGAGCCCTGGTTTACTAAAGAAGTTGGATCTCTTCTCAAGAGGAAGAAGAAGGCTTAGGTTAAGATGAGATGTGAAGGCTCAGTTAGGGCACTTGAGAATTACAACTTAGCGAGGAAAGACCTAAAAAGAGAGCTAAAAAGAGCCAGGAGGGGACATGAGAAGTCTTGGCAGATAGGATCAAGGAAAACCCTAAAGCTTTCAGTAGGTATATTAGCAATAAAAGAATGACTAGAGAAAGATTAGGGCCAATCAAGGATAGTAGTGGGAAATTGTGTATGGAGTCTGAGGAGATAGCAGAAGTGCTAAATGAATATTTTTCATCAGTGTTCACACTGGAAAAAGACAGTGTTGTTGAGGACAATACTGAGATACAGGCTACTAGATTAGATGGGATTGAGGTTCACAAGGAGGAGGTGTTAGCAATTCTGGGAAGTGTGAAAAGAGATAAGTCCCCTGGGCTGGGGGGGGATTTATCCTAGGATTCTCTGGGAAGCCAGGGAGGAGATTGCAGAGCCTTTGGCTTTGATCTTTATGTCATCATTGTCTACAGGAATAGTGCCAGAAGACTGGAGGATAGCAAATGTTGTCCTCTAGTTCAAGGATTGGAGTTTAGACAACCCTGGTAATTATAGACCTGTGAGTCTTACTTCGGTTGTGGGTAAAGTTTTGGAAAAGGTTATAAGAGATAGGATTTATAATCATCTGGAGAGAAATCAGTTGATTAAGGCTGGTCAACACTGTTTTGTGAAGGGTAGGTCATGCCTCACAAAGCTTATTGACTTCTTTGAGATGGTGACCAAACTGGTGGATGAGGGTAATGTGGTTAATGTAGTGTATATGGATCTCAGTTAAGCATTTGATAAGGTGCCCCATGGTAAGCTATTGCACAAAATATGGAGGCATGGGATTGAGGGTGATTTAGGTATTTGGATCAGAAATTGGCTAGCTGTGAGAAGACAGAGGGTGGTGGTTGATGGGAAATGTTCATCCTGGAGTTCAGTTACTAGTTGTGTATCACAAGGATCTGTTTTGGGGCCACTGTTGTTTGTCATTTTTATAAGTGACATAGATGAGGGCATAGAAAGATGGGTTAGTAAATTTATGGATAGCACTAAGGTTGGTGGAGTTTTGGATAGTGCGGAAGGATGTTGCAGGTTGCAGAGGAACATAAATAAGCTGCAGAGCTGGAAATGGAGTTTTATGTGGAAAAGTGTGAGGTGATTCACTTTGAAAGGAGCAACAAGAATAAAGAATACTGGGCTGATGGTAAGATTTTTGATCGTGTAGATGAGCAGAGAGATCTCAGTGTCCATGTACATAAATTCTTTAAAGGTGGCACAAAGGTCGATAGGGTTGTTTAGAAGGCATCATGTGTTAGCTTTTATTGGTAGAGGGATTGAGTTTCAGAGCCACAAGGTCATGCTGCAGCTGTACAAAACTGTGCGCACTTGCAGTATTGCGCACAGTTCTGGTCACTGCATTATAGGAAGAATATGGAAGGTTTGGAAAGGATCCAGAGGAGACTTACTAGGATGTTGTCTGTTATAGTGGGAAGGTCTTATGAGAAAAGGCTGACGGACTTGAGAAGAAGGTTGAGATGTGACTTAATTGAGACAAAAAAGATAATCAGAGGGTTAGTTAGGGTGGACAGTGAGAGCCTTTTTCCTTGGATGGAGGTGGCTACCATGAGGAGATATAGCTTTAAATTGAGGGGTGATGGATGTAGGACTGATGTCAGAGGTGGTTTCTTTACTCAGAGATTAGTAGGAGTTTGGAACGCACTGCCTGCAAAAGTTGTAGACTCTCCAACTTTAAGAGTATTTAAATCGTCCTTGGAAAAACATATGGATGAAAATGGAATAATGTAGGATAGATAGGCTTCAGATTGGTTCCACAGATCGGCGCAACATCAAGGACCGAAGAGCCTGTACTGTGCTGTAATGTTTTGTGTTCTATAAAAAGCGGACAGATAGATGAGCCCTGGGCTGATGAGCCTGGACGCTGCCTACTCCACCATTGTGATAGAACAAGAGCATGCTCCATTTGGCCCTTGGAGCATGCTCCACCATTCAATATGATCATCAAAGCAGGTCATCATGACTGTCTAGTGCTCCCCACTGCCACAAGATGCTTGCCTCTGCACTAAAAAGCAATACAAGCCACAGAGACTAGCAGCTTGTAACTGCACTTCATGTGCATGACAAAGCACTGTGAACAATGCAGAGGGTAGAATCGTGTGAGTCAGTGCTGAAGTCAGTAAATGTACGCTAAGAAAGCAAGCTTAGATGCGTGTGAGCATAAAAGCATCCTGTGTTGATGCATGAGATGAATGTGTGCCCCTGAGGTCAAAGTGATCTGGCAGAAGCATGTAAGTCATAGCTATCTCTGAACTCCAAAGTGGAGTGTTGAAAGGCTGAAATGGTGTGAGTCTTGGTCTGAGACCAGACATGAAAATATGGTGAGAGCTAGTGGTTTTCGAATGCTGACTTGTGTGGGCAAACTATAAAAGAGGATGGACGCCATGGAGCTGTGAAGAAGCAGTTGGATGATGGCTGGGGCAAGCATTTGGCGTGCTGCCACTCCCAACCAGCAGTTCTGATTCACATGTCGGAAATCTGTGCTGTCTAGTTTCTCAGTGGAGGAGAGAATTGGAAGTGGTGTATAAAATACGTTGGGGTTCTAATGAGATGCAATACATGGAAATCAGATAGATGTCACTAATATCAAGCTTCTGAAGTTGCCATTTAAGGGTTGACAGAAAAGGTAGGAAAATTTTTCTTGATGTTACAAATCTGATTTTCTCATCCTTATTGTACTTTCTTACTTTTCCTGCCAATACTGTAACCATGCCAATGAGGGAAAATCCACTTATTATTTTATACATGGAGGGCCTCAGCTGAAATATTGTGCTTCATCCTGTGCATTACACTTTCGAAGAATGTCTAGGGCTTGTTGAAGATGTGGAGAGGAACATAAAACATTAGAAACAGGAATGATAGAACATATTGCCCTTCAGGGTGGGTAGCCTCAGCAGGACTGGAATAAAGAATATTCTGCATATCCAATAAAGATATAGACATAACAAGGACTATGGATAAGTTGAACTGTGCCCTCCTTCAAATCTTTCTCAAGTACATTGATGTCTGTATGGCCACCATGAACTGCCTTCACACTGAATCAGAAAAGTTAATGATTCTGCTTTGAATTTCCATCCTTCTCTTTGTTTTATTTCATCATTCTCTAACTTTTCTCTTCCGTGATTTCCCTGTCCCTACTTATGGCAATAGGCCAACTAATATTCATTATAAGCCCAATGACTCCCACAGTTTATTTGCCCTCACACTGTACACCCTGTAAGGATTCTATTCTATTTTTCCCAATTTCTCCATCTTCATCGCATCTTCCTCACCAGTATTTCTAAGAAACCTTCTGCTTCTTAGATTAGATTACTTACAGTGTGGAAACAGGCCCTTCGGCCCAACAAGTCCACACCGACCCGCCGAAGAACAACCCACCCATACCCCTACATTTACCCCTTTTACCTAACACTACGGGCAATTTAGTATGGCCAATTCACCTGACCTGCACCTCTTTGGACTGTGGGAGGAAACCCACGCAGACACGGGGAGAATGTGCAAATTCCACACAGTCAGTCGCCTGAGTCGGGAATTGAACCCGGGTCTCTGGCGCTGTGAGGCAGCAGTGCTAACCACTGTGCCACCGTGCCACCCATCTCCCGAGGTTGATGAGTCACACAGCCATTTTCGCCACAGTTCCTGCACTTCTGCACCTATTCCTACCTTTCCCTCTATGGAATCTCCTCATACTCATTTTTCTTGCCACTAACCTCCATATTCCACTGACCATTTTCAATTAATTCTACTACATAATATCACTGCCATATATATCTACTCCTCCTCTGCTGGCGTTTTTAAGGGACTGTTCCCTTCTCAATACAATAGTCCATTCCTCAATCACAGCAAACACTCTGTTAGGAGAATAGGGGGTCTTAAAGATCAACAAGGCTGCCTATGTGCACAACCACAGGGGATGGGGGAGATACTAAATGAGTATTTTGTATCAGTGTTTGCTGTGGAGAAGGATATAGAAGCTAGAGAACATGGGGAAATAAATAGCGAAAAATGTCCTTATTACAGAGGAGGAGGTGCTGGACATCTTATAAAACATAAAAGTGGATAAATCCTCAAGGCCTGATCAGGTATACCCTAGAACTTTGAGGGAAGTAAGGAACATGATTGCGGCTCCTTGTTGAGGTATTTGTATTACCAATAGCCACAGGTGAGGTGCTGGAAGACTGAAGGTTGGCTAACTTGGTACCACTATTTAAGAAAGGAAAAGCTAGGGAAATATAGACCGGTCAGCTTGACATCAATAGTGGATAAGTTATTGAAGGGAATCCTAAGGGACAGGATTCACATGTATTTGGAAAGGCAAGGACTGATTAGAGATAGTCAACATGGCTTTATATATGGGAAATCATGTCTCGCTAACTCAACTGCATTTTCTGAAGTAGGAACAAGGAGGATTGATGAAGGCAGAGCAGTGTACAGTAAGACATTCGATACAGTTCCACGTGGTAGACTGGTTAGCAAGATTAGATCACATGGAATACAGGGCGAACCAGCTATTTGGATACAGAACTGGCCCAAAGGTAGGAAACAGCAGGTGGCGGTGGAGGGTTGCTTATGAGACTGGAGGCCTGTGATCAGCAGTGTGTCACAAGGATTAGTGCTGGGTCCACTACTTTTTGTCATTTTTATAAATGATTTGGATGTGAATATAGGAAGTATGGTTAGTAAGTTTGCAGACAACACAAAAATTGGAGGTGTAATGGAAAGCCAATAAGGTTACCTCAGAGTACAGTGGGACCTTGATCAAATAGGCCGGTGGGCAGAGGTGCAGCAGATGGAGATGAAATTAGATAAATGTGAACTGCTACATTTGGAAAGGCAAATCGGAGCAGGAAACATACACTTAATGGGGAATATAGTGAACAAAGAGACCTTGGGGTACAGGTTCATAGTTCCTTGAAAGTAGAGTCACAAGTACACAGGATAATGAAGAAGGTGTTTGGTATGCTTGCCTTTATTGGTCGGTGCATTGAGTATAGGAGTTGGGAGGTCATGTTGTGGCTGGACAGGACATGAATTCGACCACTTTTGGAATACTGTTTTCAATTCTGGTCTCCCTCCTATAGGAAGAATGTTGTGTAACTTGGAAGGGTTCAGAAAAGATTTACGAGCATGTTGCCAGATTGGAGGGTTTGAGCTATAGGGAGAGGCTGAATAGACTGGGCTGTTTTCCCTGGAGTGTCAGAGTTTGAGGGGTAACCTTGTAGAGGTTTATAAAATTATGATGGGCATGGATAGGATGAATAGCCAAGGCCTTTTCCCCAGCATAGTGGAGTCCAAAACTAGTGGGCATAGGTTTAAGGTGAGAGGGGAAAGATTTAAAAGGGACCTAAGGGGTAATGTTTTTATGCAGATGGTAGCGCATGTATGGAGTGCGCTGCCAGAGGAAATGGTGGAAGCTTATACAATTACAACTCTTAAAAGGCATCAAGATTGGTATATGAATAGGAAGGGTTTAAAGGGATATGGGCCAAATACTGGCAAATGGGAATAGATTAATTTAGGATATTTGGTCGGTGTGGATGTTGGACTGAAGGGTCTGTTTCTGTGCTGTACATCTCTATAACTCTATGACTCCTGCCAAGCACCCTTTGATGCAGAAGGGTGGCATGGTGGCTCAGTGGTTAGCAGTGCTGCCTTACAGCACCAGGGACCTGGGTTCAATTCCAGCCTTGGCCAAGTGTCTGTATGGATTTTGCATATTCTTCCCTGTGTCTATGCTCTGGTTTGCTCTGGTTTCTTCCCACTGTCCAAAGATGTGCAGGTTAGGTGAATTGGCCATGCTAAATTGCCCATAATGTTCAGAGATGTGTAGGTTAGGTGCATTAGTCAGGGGTAAATGTAGAGTAATATGGTAGGGGGAATGGGTCTGGGTAGGTTATTCTTCAGAGGGTTGGTGTAGACTTGTTGAGCCGATTGGACTGTTTTCATACTGTAGAGATTCTATGAGAAGTTGTAACATCTGCCCGCTTAACCTCCTTTCTTATCACTGTCTAAATCCTCAAACATTCCTTTCTGATAATTTTACATGTGCTTCTTTCAATTTGGTTCACTATTCCCTGTGTGAACTTTGTTATGTTATGGTTCACAGCAGATATATTATATACCTTTGAGTAGCAGGCGTAAGATGTCATGTTTATCATAGTATGTAGTTTAATGAGATAAAGCTCTCCGTCTCCATCTTACTGAATTGCTTAGCTTGTGCTCAGACACACAAGTGCCTTTGACTGTAGTATACATATGTAGATACCTTCTGCTGTAATACAAGTTCATTGAAGTACTTAGAACTGTCTCACTCACATCTCATACATATGATACAGGAGCTAACCAAAGTATCACATCACAATACTTGAAGATCGTCAGCTATAACCTCATGTCACATCATTTTCTATACTTGCGAGACTAATCACAATGAGCTTTGTAGAACATTCTGTAACTCTGATCCTGAGCTTTCAGTGGCCTATCCTTTTATGAACACTTGAACATGGAACCAGATGAGGTAATTTAGCAAATCAAGTCTGCTCTATCATTCAATAAGATATTAACTGGTCTGATTGCAACCTCAAATCCACATTCCTGCCGACCCAAATAACCTTTCACCCCCTTGCTTAACAAGAATCTATCTATCTCTGTCTTTAAAATATTTTTTAAAATTCTGCTTCCACCTTTTGAGGAAGAGAGTTTCAAAGATTCGTCACCCTGATTGGGAAAATTTCAGTCTCGCTCTGTTTAAACCCCTTATTTTTAAGCAGCCACACCTAGCTCTTTATTCGTTTTTTAAGAACTAACATCCTTTCTATATCCAAACTGTAAAGACTCCTTATGAGTGACATATTTTACCTTTTCTCATAAAATAATCATCCCATTTCAGGTATCAGTCAAGTAAGCCTTCTCTG